>NC_091984.1:2095296-2225016 GCF_044704955.1 Pristiophorus japonicus | reverse complement strand
GGGATTAGCAGAAGTGTTTCCCCCCTCCAGCCCCCCTGCCACACCAACAAACCTCCAACCGCCCCCCCCCGAATACAAATCTTCCCCAGGATCGGATGCCCCCCCCCTCCCCTCCGTGGGTTCAGGGGTCAGACCTACCTGGTCTTGTGACCTTCTCTGGAACCTTTCTCACCAGTTTTCCAAACATTGGTTACAGAGCGACGTGCTGGTGGGAACCTATCTGTCCTAAGGCGGATAGTAGCAGGAATAACTTGAGGTGATGATTTAACAGTCTTGCACAAAAATCATGTTGGAATACATTGAATTGTATTGGCTTAAGTGCAATTTTCCCTGCAGCATGTTGACGTGAGTGTTTGTATCCGTACAGTAATTATTTCTGTCTCTGCAGGGGCCTCCTGGACTGATGGGTCCACTGGGAGAACCAGGACTTCTGGGATATGGGGTGAGTGAATGTCAATCAGGGTTAGAAAGATGCACCAGGAACCTTGGCTGACCAACCACTCGATTTATTCCCAGTTGGAACGTTATCCGACCTGGCCTTGGAGGGAGCGCACTGCAGAGTCACCTGGATGTGATCAGGGCTCCAAGGGTTAGATTACGAGGGAGGTTACAGAAAGGAGACATGTATTCCCTGGAATACAGAAGGTTAAGGGGCGATTTGATGGAGGTTTTTAGATTTTGAAGGAATGGACAGGGTAGATCGAGAGAAACCCTTTCCCGTTGGTTGGGGGGAGTCAGGGACAGGGGGACATAACCTTAAAAATCAGAGCCAGGCCATTCATAAGAACATAAGAAATAGGAGCAGGAGTCGGCCATACGGCCCCTCGAGCCTGCTCCGCCATTTAATACGATCATGGCTGATCCGATCATGGACTCAGCTCCACTTCCCCGCCCGCTCCCCATAACCCCTTATCCCCTTATCGTTCAGGAGAGAAGTTGGGAAATACTTTTTCACACAGAGACTGGTTGAGGTGTGGAACTTGCTCCCACAAAATGCAATAGATGCTGGCTCAGTTACTACAACCTGAGATCGATAGATTTTTTTGCTGGACCAGAGTATAAAAGGATAGGGAGCCAAAGTGGGTGGATGCGGTGAAGATACAGATCAGCCCGTGATCTCATTGAATGGCGGAACAGGCTCGAGGGGCTGAATAGCCTCCTCCTGTTCCTACGTTTCTACCTTTGTCCACAGTGGATCTTTTATTTGAATTCCAGAAGCCCACCTCCTGTGAAACTGGCTTCCGTCCAGTTTTAGCAGAAAATCAAAACCTGTAGCAAACAGGATTTTATAGCATCAACATGTTGAGCGAGTTAATCGATGTCAAGCCTCCGGGAATCTCAATTAAAAGATCAAATGAAACAGCCCTTATGTGTACAGGAGTAGATGGGCAATTTTAGAGGAATTGCATGCGTACATAAGAACATAATAGGAGCAGGAGTCGGCCATTCGGCCCCTCGAGCCTGCTCCGCCATTTAATACGATCACGGCTGATCTTCAACCTCAACTCCACTTTCCCGCCCGATCCCCATATCCCTGGATTCTCTTCGTGCTGATTAAAACTGCAGCATGATCAGCGAAGCTCAAAAATATCATGCATTCCAGAACAAGAAACTCGCTGTCATCTGACATTTTCTGCCAATTTCATTTCAAGTTTGATTAATTTCCCATTCCGACTCCCAATTTAGCATTTTCCGTGTGCCATGTTACCACGGGCTGGGGTGGAGCGTGGAGTGACGGTGGGATGATATAGGTCACACACGCTAAACTTTGCTCTCACAGTCCGTATCCCCACAAGGGCCTTTTATATCGGTCTTTTCATTCACAGAACACCAGGATGGGTTTATCAGTACAGTAAGGGCCAGAAATTGCTCCTCGCCCCGATTGGGGCGGTAACCTTCCGGGGCTGGAACTTCCTGCGCCCCCAACCAGAAGTCCCGCCCCCGACGCAGAATTGGGCCGTGCGCCCCTCCACGGGAGCGGAGCGCTGTCTCTCCCGCTGTCTCCCCCCGCTGTCTCCCCCCACTGTCTCCCCCCGCTGTCTCCCCCCTCTGTCTCCCCCCGCTGTCTCCCCCTCTGTCTCCCCCCTCTGTCTCCCCCCTCTGTCTCTCCCCTCTGTCTCCCCCTCTGTCTCCCCCCTCTGTCTCCCCCCTCTGTCTCTCCCCTCTGTCTCCCCCCCTCTGTCTCCCCCCCTCTGTCTCTCCCTCTGTCTCTCCCTCTGTCTCCCCCCTCTGTCTCCCCCTCTGTCTCCCCCCCTCTGTCTCCCCCGCTGTCTCTCCCCGCTCTGTGTCTCCCCCCTTTGTCTCCT
The DNA here is from genome assembly GCF_044704955.1 of Pristiophorus japonicus. Taxonomy (NCBI): domain Eukaryota; kingdom Metazoa; phylum Chordata; class Chondrichthyes; family Pristiophoridae; genus Pristiophorus; species Pristiophorus japonicus. The sequence continues at coordinate 2,222,710 of NC_091984.1, read as the reverse complement.
CCCTCTGTCTCTCCTTCTGTCTCCCCCCTCTGTCTCCCCCCTCTGTCTCTCCCTCTGTCTCTCCCTCTGTCTCTCCTTCTGTCTCCCCCCTCTGTCTCCCCCCTCTGTCTCCCCCCCTCTGTCTCCCCCCCTCTGTCTCCCCCCCTCTGTCTCCCCCTCTGTCTCCCCCCTCTGTCTCCCCCCCTCTGTCTCCCCTTCTGTCTCCCCCAATACCTAAAGTGGAGTGCCGGGCTTCACGATGGTGGCCCGTTCGATGCGAGGGACGCCATTGTCAGGCTGACCCAAGTGTCGGCCCAACAAATAAAGATGGCGACTCGGGGCGCTGAAGGCCTCTCCTTCAAGGGGCGCCCCGACGGTCCGCTAAGCTGGTGTTGACATCCGCCCACGCCAGCCTCGGGGTCCGCGGGGCAATTTCCCCCGGCGGGGCGGAAAGGGGCAGCACTGGGCAGTGAGGGGTGGGTGCACACGGTGGTGAGGTTCACTGCCTGTCGTGTGCCAGCCCGGGACGCTAATCACGGGGCGCGATGCTACCGGCATCGCGCCCGCAAACCTCCGGGGTAATTGCCCCGGGGGCGCCCTCCCTGGGTGAAAGCCCTGTTAGCGCCCCCCAGAGGCTATAAAAAAAGGGACAATTTTGCGCACAAAGTCTTGACGCAGAGGAGATTTGGTGGAGGTGTTTAAGGTCATGAAGGGTTTCGACAGAGTAACTAAAGAGAAACAGTTTGCAATAGGTGAAGGGTCGAGAACCAGGGGCCGCAGTTTGAAGGCAATTGGCAAAAGAACCAGAGGCAACACGAGGAACACCTTTTCACGCAGCGAGTGGTTAAGATTTGGAACGTGTTGCCTGATGGGGTGGTGGAGGCAGACTCAATAGTGGCCTTCAAAGGGGAATGGGATAAATACTTGAAGGAGATAAAATTGCAGGGCTATGGGGAAAGAGCAGGGGGGAGTGGAACTAACTGGATCGCCCTCCGAGAGAGCCGGCACAGACTCGATGGGCCGAATGGCTTCCTCCTGTGCTGTACTGCTCTATGGCTCTGTTTGCAGACAGGGTTTGTGGAGCAATGACCTGCAACAACTCGACTGAGTCACACGGAGCGAAGGTCACTGCCCAGTCAGGCTGCTGGATGCCACTCTATTGGGTCGGTTGCCAGCTTGGCTGAAAGTTGACACTGCAAAGCAGAGCGAGCTGCGAAGGACAAGGGGCAGTCAGCGGGGGCATAAGGGGATGTTACCGACCAATGTTTATGGCCCACCGTTGGGTTTAACCATTCATCATCAGATCTTCAGCCTCCACCCCCTTTTCCAGTAGAGCGTTCCAGGTCCCAGCAACCCGCTGAGTGAAAACATTTCTCCTCATGCCCCCCCCCCTCGAGATCTTTAGTCGATGATCTTGAACCGGTGACCTCTGGCTATTGACCCACTCACCAGAGGGAATAATTGTATCTCTGTCTACTCTATCAAAACCTCGTCATGTTGAAAGCCTCTATTAGAAAGAAAGAAAGAGAAAGAGAGAGAGAAAGAAAGATAGAAAGAAAGACTTGCATTTCTATAGCGCCTTTCACGACCACCGGACGTCCCAAAGCGCTTTACAGCCAATGAAATACTTTTGAAGTGCAGTCACTGTTGTAATGTGGGAAATTTGCGCACAGCAAGCTCCCACAGACAGCAATGTGATAATGACCAGATCATTTGTTTGATTTTGTTATGCTGATTGAGGGATAAATATTGGACCAGAACACCGGGAATAACTCCCCTGCTCTTCTTCGAGTAGCGCCAAGGGATCTTTTACGACCACCTGAGAGGGCAGACGGAGCCTCAGTTTAACGTCTCATCCAAAAGACGGCACCTCCGACAGTGCAGCACTCCCTCAGATAATCAGTTTTTGTTATGTTGATTGAGGGATAAATCCAGACCAGGACATATAACAAGGCTGTACTGGGGTTCATTTCTAGAGGAACAAAATACTGAAGCAGGGAGATAATGTTCAATTTATATAGGACCTTGGTTAGACCACGCTTACTGTGCACGGTTCTGGTCTCGGTATTACAAATAGGATATTGAAGCACTGGAAAAAGTGGAAAAAAATATTTACCTTGTAGGTACAGCAAGTAATCAGGAAGACAAATGGAATGTTGGCCTTTATTGCAAGGGGGATAGAGTATAAAAGCAGAGAAGTCCTGCTACAACTGTACAGGGTATTGGTGAGGCCACACCTAGAGTACTGCGTACAGTTTTGGTCTCCATATTTAAGAAAGGATATACTTGCATTGGAGGCTGTTCAGAGAAGGTTCACTCGGTTGATTCCTGAGATGAAGGCGTTGACTTATGAAGAAATATCTTCACCCAGAGGGTGGTGGGGGTCTGGAACTCACTGCCTGAAAGGGTGGTAGAGGCAGAAACCCTCACCACTTTTAAAAAGTACCTGGATGTGCACTTGAAGTGCCGTAACCTACAGGACTACGGACCGAGAGCGAGAAAGTGGGATTAGGCTGGGTAGCTCTTGGTCGGCCGGCGCAGACACGATGGGCCGAATGGCCTCCTTCCGTGCTGTAAATTTCTATGAATCTAAGATCGCGTGAATGAATAAAAATCTAATCAAAACTAGGCCAAGAGATCGCTCTGACCCTGATAAAGCCTCGCAGTATCTCCCTCTTGTGAGAGGTGATCTCCACCCCAGCCAGAAACAAGTCCTGCTCTCGCTTGAAGGAATTCAACGAGTCCGTTCAATGCCATTCTTCATCTTGTTGGGTCTCTGCCAAAGATCATCACAGATTCTTGGATTCTTTTTTGACCAGCTCAAAACTTCTCATGAATGCTTAAAAATGGAGAATGCATCTTTCTTCCAGGGTCATCAAGGACCTCCAGGACCTCAAGGGTCAGCTGGACCTAAGGGTGAAAAGGTAAATAAGGATCCTTTAGTATTGTGTTGTCAGTCTTATGCCAGCAGTCAAAGATGTCAAGTATTGTCTTCCAACACTTGCAAGTTTGTACATTTAGAAACGATTTCTGGAATAAAAGCAACTAAACTTAAACTCAAAGGGGTAGAAATTTGGTCGCTTAGCCCCCCCAGGAAAGGGTCGGAACAAGAGCGCTAAAGGGGTCGGAACTCAAGTGACAGCATTCGCGCCACTCATAAGAACATAAGAAATACGAACAGGAGTAGGCTATACGGCCCCTCGAGCCTGCTCCGCCATTCAATAAGATCATGGCTGATCTGATCATGGACTCAGCTCCACTTCCCCACCCGCTCCCCATAACCCCTTAGCCCCTTATCGCTCAAAAATCTGTCTATCTCCACCTTAAATATATTCAATGACCCAGTCTCCACAGCTCTCTGGGGCAGAGAATTCCACAGATTTACAACCCTCTGAGAGAAGAAATTCCTCCTCATCTCAGTCTGAAATGGGCGGCCCCTTATTCTGAGACTATACCCCCTAGTTTTAGTTTCCCCCTGAGCAGTACCGCCTGGGAGCATCGCACCGGTGTGCAATGTTCCAGGTATCGACGGCGTTTCGTTATGAGGTTGTAGCGCCCCGTCGTGACTGCGTGTTTGAACGCTGGCATGCAGCGCTGTCCCGGGGGAGCGACGGGAAGGAATGACTGGAAAAGTGAAATTAAATTCATCTTTTGCTGATTTATTTTTGTGATTCACCTGTATTTGGGGCGAGTAGTTTATCGGGAATCTGTGTTTTTTGCCCCAATTTATTTTTTTGCAGGGAGACCTCTCTCGGGGCGTTCCGAGTCCGGCTCTTTAGCGCGGGATATTCAGTTGCTCTCCCGGCTTAGCGCCCTGAGAGAGGTGTGGAACGCCTCCCTTAGCGCTCTGCCCCACTCTCAGGACCCAGCAACCGAATCTTTTCGCAGACCATGTTCCGGCGCTAAATTTATCGCCCCGCCGCCATTAGCGCTAGGAGAAGCCTCCAACCGAATTGGTCAAAGAGGCAGGTTTCAAGGAGCCTCTTAAAGGAGAAGCGAGATCGGCGGAGAGGTTTAGGGGGGGTATTCCCGAGCTTCTTCATCATAGGCAGTCCCTCGGAATCGAGGAAGACTTGCTTCCACTCAAAGTGAGTTCTCAGGTGGCTGAACAGTCCAATACAGGAACCACAGTCCCTGTCACAGGTGGGACAGACAATGGTTGAGGGAAGGGGAGGGTGGGACAGGTTTGCCGCACGCTCCTTCCGCTGCCTGCGCTTGGTTTCTGCATGCTCTCGGCGACGAGACTCGAGGTGCTCAGCGCCCTCCCGGATGCACTTCCTCCACTTAGGGCGGTCTTTGGCCAGGGACTCCCAGGTGTCGGTGGGGATGTTGCACTTTATCAGGGAGGCTCTGAGGGTGGTCCCTGTAACGTTTCCTCTGCCCACCTTTGGCTCGTTTGCCGTGAAGGAGTTCCGAGTAGAGCGCTTGCTTTGGGAGTCTCGTGTCGGGCATGCGGACAATGTGGCCTGCCCAGCGGAGTTGGTCCAGTGTGGTCAGTGTCTCGATGCTGGGGATGTTGGTCTGATCGAGAACGGTAACGTTGGTGCGTCTGTCCTCCCAGGGGATTTGCAGGATCTTGCGGAGACATCGTTGGTGGTATTTCTCCAGCGATTTGAGGTGCCTACTGTACATGGTCCATGTCTCTGAGCCATACAGGAGGGCGGGTATTACTACAGCCCTGTAAACCATGAGCTTGGTGGTAGATTTGAGGGCCTGGTCTTCAAACACTCCAGAGCTTAGGGCCCAGGCAGCTGAAGGCACGGCCACCAATGGTGGAGCGATTAAAATCGGGGATGCTCAAGAGGGCAGAATTAGAGGAGCGCAGCCATCTTGGAGAATCCTGATTTGAGTGCGCTTACACTGCATATTATGGTCTGACTGTGGTTATTCCCATCTCACCTGGATGTTTTTAGTTAATAAGAATAATGTGTAACAGATTTAATGCCGGTTTTTAATTGATATAAAACAGTTCCTGTTTGACTACTCCTTTTCCTTCTCTTGTCTCTCCCTCACAGGGCTATCCAGGAGAAGACTGTGGTATTATTGGACTACCTGGGCCTCTAGGTGAACCAGTAGGTCATGCTTTTCATAGCGAATCATGTTAATACTTTAAAACTCGCATCTAGAGATGTCTTTCAGTATATCCTCTTCCATACTACGGATAAATTTAATGGCGCAGATTTGATCTTGTGGACAACTGTCAAGTTCCTGGTGTCTGCATTGCGATTCTCTGTGTTGTAAACTCTCAGTCAGGCATGGCACTTGGGAGAGGCAGTTCTCCACAGAGAGGAGGAATAAATTAGTGGGGAGCATGGTGAGAACATAAGAACATAAGAAATAGGAGCAGGAGTAGGCCATTCGGCCCCTCGAGCCTGCTCCGCCATTCAATAAGATCATGGCTGACCCGATCATGGACTCAGCTCCACTTCCCCGCCCGCTCCCCATAACCCTTTACTCCCTTATCGCTCAAAAATCTGTCTATCTCCGCCTTAAATATATTCAATGACCCAGCCTCCACAGCTCTCTGGGGCAGAGAATTCCACAGATTTACAACCCTCTGAGAGAAGAAATTCCTCCTCATCTGCGTCTTAAATGAGCAACCTCTTTTTCTGAAGCTATGCCCCCTAGTTCTAGATTCTCCCACGAGGGGGAACATCCTCTCTGCATCTACCCTGTCGAGAATCTTATATTGGAGGGTGTAGAATTCAGCCGAAGCTGATCTCAGTGATGGACTCAGCAAATCTACCGCACACCCATACATTTGGGAATGGTGGGCAGTCTTGCAGAGGAAAAGAAAAATATGACTGAAAATTATAGAATCATAGAAAGATCCAGCACAGAGGGAGGGCTGCAGTCGCGCAATGGTTATGTTACTGGGCCAGTAATCCAGAGGCCTGGCCGAATGATCGTGAGTTCTAATCCTACCACTGCAGCTGGGGATTTTAAATTAAATAAATCTGGAATAAAGAGCTAGTCTCAGTAATGGTGACCATGAAACAACCGGATTGTTGTAAAACCCAACTGGTTCACTGATGTCCTTACCCAGTCTGGCCTATATGTGACTCCAGACCCACAGCAATGTGGTTGACCCTTAACTGCCCTCTGAAAAGGCCGAGCGACCCCCTTACTTGTATAACCAGCTCACCAACACCACCTCTACGGCAATAAACGCCAGGCTTGCCAGCGACACTCGTGTGTCTCGAACAAATTAAAATATTCGGCCCATCGTGCCTGAGCGATCCAATTAGTCCCACTCCCCGCTCTTTCCCCACAGCCCGGCTAATTCTTCCCCTTTCAAGTATTTATCCAATTTGAAAGTTACTATTGAATCAGCTCCCACCGCCCTTTCAGGCAGCGCGTTCCCGATCACAACAACTCGCTGCGTAAAATAATTTTCTCCTCATCTCTCTTGCCCTTTTGCCAATCATTTTAAATTGGTGTGGATATTAAGATGACCTTTAAATCCTTTATTTTCACTGGAACATTCTTTGCATTAAATATGTTTTGCAATTTTTAAACTAACCACAGTGGATGAGAAGAAATAACTGCAAAGAAAGACACAAATAATACTTGAAAAAAACTATCAGCTTCAACATACTGCCAACACTCACTCCCTCCACCACCTTCAACACTCACTCCCTCCACCACCGGCGCCCCCTGGCTGCAGTGTGTACCATCTACAAGATGCACTGCAGCAACTCGCCAAGGCTTCTTCGCCAGCACCTCCCAAACCCACGACCTCTACCATAGAAACATAGAAAATAGATGCAGGAGTAGGCCATTCGGCCCTTCGAGCCTGCACCACCATTCAATATGATCATGGCTGATCATGCAACTTCAGTCCCCCTTTCCTGCTTTCTCTCCATACCCCTTGATCCCTTTAGCCGTAAGGGCCACATCTAACTCCCTCTTGAATATATTTAATGAACTGGCCTCAACAACTTTCTGTGGTGGAGAATTCCACAGGTTCACAATTCTCTGAGTGAAGAAGTTTTTCCTCATCTCGGTCCTAAATGGCTTACCCCTTATCCTTAGACTGTGACCCCTGGTTCTGGACTTCCCCAACATCGGGAACATTCTTCCTGCATTTAACCTGTCCAATCCCGTCAGAATTTTATATGTTTCTTATGCGATTGATTCGGTGTTCAGCAGAGTGGCACATGGCAGGGCCTATCCGGTTAGAAGGACAAGGGCAGCAGGCGCATGGGAACACCACCACCTCCACGTTCCCCTCCCAGTCACACACCATCCCGACTGGGAAATATATCAGCCGTTCCTTCATCGTCGCTGGGTCACAATCCTGGAACTCCCTCCCTAACAGCACTGTGGGAGCACCTTCACCACACGGACTGCAGCGGTTCAAGAAGGCGGCTCACCACCACCTTCTCAAGGGGCAATTAGGGATGGCCAATAAATGCCGGCCTTGGTAGTGACACCCACATCCCAGGAATGAAATTATTAAAAAATCAGCATCCTATAATATAGCAATATACAAGGATACTTTTTCACCTGAAAGTCATGCAAGGGAATCTAGTTTATTTACTTCAGGGGTTCTTTGCTGAAGAATTCACAGCTACCCATTTGCTGTGAAGAACGAGCTGGTTTATTAGCAAAGGTTTAACAATCAAACTGAACCCGACCCGTTCATCCACCAGGCTCACAACTGCAGGCCTCATCGTGGGGAACGTGAACTCAATGAACCGGGGTTTTATTGAGTCTTGTGAAAGTCACATGACTGGCTCAGCCACTCACAGTGCACCAGCCCCACAAGCGTGTAAGCATGCTCACTGGTGCATACCTCACAGGGAACATCGTGCTGAGGGCTTAGTTAAAGATGGCTCTTGTGTTCGAAACTGAGAGGAATTGGCAACAAATCACTGCGTAGAGCTCGAAGGATAGCACTGGCCCCTAATCTGTGTGCATGTTTTCTCTTAAGATGTTATAACACAGAACTTGGAGTTTACCCATCAAGCTAGCTTCCCATAGACTTACCTCTCCAAGGGAAGGTAAGTTCTATTACAAAGCCTCGCTTGTTGGATAACCTTGTCAGTCCATGCTAGTCCAACTTTATTCTGTTTTGTAGGTTAATGCCCTTTTCCCACCAAATGTCAGGCACCCGTTCCCCAGTGGGGCAAGTGGACATATTCCCACACAGCCTCCGGCACGTCAAGCCTTGTGCGGAAAGGGGGAGACCTATTTACCCCGAGACGCGACGTGTAATAAGTCAGTTTTGCCACCTAATTGAGAACCTACGGAGACCTGGCAGATAATGCACGAGCGGGCGTCCCCGGGGTCAACCAAACAGCCTGTTTCAACGGGGTTGTGCAAGTTTCCAGATTCTGAGCAAATGGAGATCATCATAAAGGGGTCGACCTTTAAGCAGAGGAGATCCCACAGAGAACTAAATCGTGCTTTCGTTAAATAAAAGGGAAGTGGCTCTGATCAACTGAGGATCTGTTGACGGGGTGAGATGGGAGGTGGCTCGTGTGGAGCATAAACCCCGGCACGGACCACTCGAGCCGAACGGCCTGTTGTAGGCGTGATGTAACTCAATGTAGGTATTTTCATCTACATAACCCAGAAATAAAGAAAGACTTATATTTATATAGCGACATCCTCCTCAACATCGTTTCCCTGTGGCTGAAGAGCTCCTCCCGGAGTCACAGTGCGGATTCCGTCCACTATGGGGTACAACGGGCATGATCTTCACGGCGCGACAACTACAAGAGAAATGCAGGGAACAGCATCAACCCTTGTGCATGGCCTTCTTTGACCTTACAAAGGTCTTTGATACTGTTAACCATGAGGGACTATAGAGCGTCCTCTTCCATTTCGGCTGCCCCCAAAAGTTTGTCACCATCCTCCACCTGCTCCACGATGACATGCAAGCCGTACTCCTGACCAATGGATCCACCACAGACCCAATCAACGTCCGAACCGGGGTCAAACAGGGCTGGGTCATTGCGCCAACCCTCTTCTCGATCGTCCTCGCTGCAATGCTCCACCTCACACTCAACAAGCTCCCCGCTGGAGTGGAACTAAACTATAGAACCAGTGGGAACCTGTTCAACCTTCGTCGCCTCCAGGCCAGATCCAAGACCGTCCCATCCTCTGTTGTCGAACTACAGTACGCGGACGACGCTTGCGTCTGCGCACATTCAGAGGCTGAACTCCAAACCATCGTCAACACCTTCACTGAGGCGTACGAGAGCATGGGCCTTAACTAAACATCCGTAAGACAAAGGTCCCCCACCAACCTGCCCCCACCACACAGCACTGCCCCCAGGTAATCAAAATCCATGGTGCAGCCTTGGACAACGTGGACCATTTTCCATACCGCGGGAGCCTACTATCAGCAAGGGCAGACATCGATGACGAGGTCCAACACCACCTCCAGTGTGTCAGCGCAGCCTTCGGTCGCCTGAGGAAGAGAGTGTTTGAAGACCACGACCTCAAATCTGGCACCAAGCTTATGGCCTACAGGGCTGTAGTGATATCCACCCTCCTGTATGGTTCAGAGACGTGGACCATATACAAGTCGCTGGAGATATATCACCAGCGCTGCCTCCGCAAGATCCTGCAAATCCCCTGGGAGGACAGACGCACCAACATCAGTGTTCTCGCTCAGGCCAACATCCCCAGCATCGAAGCACTGACCACACTCGATCAGCTCCGTTGGGCAGGCCACATCGTCCGCATGCCAGACACGAGACTCCCAAAGCACGCGCTCTACTCAGAACTCCTACACGGCAAGCGAGCCCCAGGTGGGCAGAGGAAACGTTACAAGGACACCCTCAAAGCCTCCCTGATAAAGTGCAACATCCCCACCAACACCTGGGAGTCCCTGGCCAAAGACCGCCCTCAGTGGAGGAAGTGTATCCGGGAGGGCGCTGAGCACCTCGAGTCTCGTTGTTGAGAGCGTGCAGAAACCAAGCGCAGGCAGCGGAAGGAGCGTGCGGCAAACCTGTCCCACCCTCCCCTTCCCTCAACCACTGTCTGTCCCACCTGTGACAGAAACTGTAATTCCCGTATTGGACTGTTCAGTCACCTGAGAACTCACTTTTAGAGTGGAAGCAAGTCTTCCTCGATTCCGAGGGACTGCCTGTGATGATGATTCACGACCACCGAATGTCTCAAAGCGCTTTTCAGCCAATGAAGTACTTTTGGAGTGTAGTCACTGTTGTAATGTGGGAAAAGCGGCAGCCTACATGCGCACAGCAAGCTCCCACACACAGCAATGTGATAATGACCAGATAATCTGTTGTGGTGGTGTTGATTGAGGGATAAATATCGGCCCAGGACACCGGGGATAACTCCCCTGCCCTTCGTTGAGATAGTGCCATGGGATCTTTTATGTCCACCTGAGAGAGCAGACGGGGCCTCGGTTTAACGTCTCCTCTGAAAGACGGCTGTGTGTGGGGGCTTGCTGTGTGCAAATCGGCAGCTACGTTTCCTACATTACAACAGTGACTACACTTCAAAAAGTACTTCATTGGCTGTAAAGCGCTTTGGGATATCCGGTGGTCTTGAAAGGTGCTCTAGAAATACAAGTCTTTCTTTCAGTTAGCAAAGTGGTATAATGTGCAGCACTAAATCACGTAAGATCTCTGAAAACCATGCGCGACTTGTCATTGACTCTCTGAATACCGCTATATAGTGATAATGTCACAGCGGTTAACATTGCAATGTGAAAGTCATGAAGCATCTATAAAGCAGAGCAGGCTGACAGTCTGTGCACACAATCTGAGCGGAAACCGAGTTTATAATTGTTAGATAAAATCAAAAACATCGCTTAAGTAAGACAGCTGTCTCGGAGTAGTTTGGCATCAAAGCCTTGGGTTCCCACAGTGTTTATAAACTCATAGATACATTACAGCAGGAGGCCATTGGGCCCATCGTGCCTGTGCCGGCTCGGTGACAGAGCGATCCAATCAGTCCCGCTCCCCGCTCTTTCCCCACAGCCCGGCACATCTTTCCCCTTCCAGTATTGATGCAATTTGAAAGTTACTATTGAATCTGCTCCCACCGCCCTTTCAGGCAGCGCGTTCCCGATCACAACAACTCGCTGCGTAAACACATTCTCCCCATCTCCCCCTCTGGTTCCATCGCCGATCACCTTCAATCTGTGTCCCTCTGGTTACCGACCCTCCTGCCACTGGGAACCCCTCTATTAAATCTCCCCTTAACCTTCTCTGCGCTGAGGAGAACAACCCCAGCTTCTCCAGTCTCTCCACGTACCTGAAGCCCCCCATCCCCCGGAACCATTCCAGTAAATCCCCTCTGCACCCTCTCCAAGGCCTTGATATCCTTCCTAAAGTGCGCTGCCCAGAATTGGACACAATACTCCAGTTGGGGCCGAACCAGCGATTTGTAACTCCCTTACTTTTGTACTCTATTTATAAAGCCAAGGATATGCGTTTTAACAGCCTTCTCAAGCTGTCCTGCCAAGAATTGTTACAGACACCCCCACTCTCTCTTTCTGCAATTCCTTTAAAACTGTACCCTTTAGTTTATATTGCCTCTCATTATGTATGACTACCAAAATATATGACGACTGCTTGACATTTCCCTTAACGGTGCGACGTCACATGAACCTATCCTCCCTCACCTGCCGGGCCGGTTTGCAAAGCTTTCCTGTAGCTGGCTCCTGGAGATCCAGAGTTCTGTATATGTCGGAGTTGTGAAGCGGACATTCCTCAACATCGGGCTCAATGTGGAACAATGAGAGCTACAAACTGAGGTCAATGAAAATCACAGACAATGAGAAGACTGTGGTGCATTGTAAGGAGCGACTGTGAGGGCGAGTGAATAGCAACTGATGCACATGGCAGGGCTGCAGGTTTAACTGAAGAGAGAGGCCTGATTGCTAGAGTTTTCACTTTGGAGCTATTCACACCTCGGTGCGGGAGCAGGAACCACTTTCATATCAGGTGTGGTGGGTTTTAATGGTCGGCTTATCGTACCACCACGACTCCCGACCAGAATGGAGCTGATTGGGCAATTGCCCCGTCAATCAGGCCTGGAAACCGCACTACTGTCAGTGATTGGGGTGATGTTACGCACATCATTTGTGTCAGTAACTGTACTCCACTCACTGCACTTTGCTGGAGAAATCACCCTGCTGTACTGGGGAGACGCTGCTGCAGTTTCGGCTGTGAGTGCTGTAGTTCCTCGAGGCTCTTTTTTAAATAGACCCTGGAGACTGTTTGATGTAGTGCAGTGTTTAAATAGATTCTGTAGACTGGTGCAGTGCAGTATTTAAATAGACTCTGCAGATTGTTTGGTGCAGTGTGCTATTTAAATAGATTCCGTAGACTGTTTAGTGCAGTGTGGCGTTTAAATAAATACTGTAGACTGTTTGGTGCAATGCGCTGTTTAAATAAACACTGTAGACTGGTGTAGTGCAGTGTTTAAATAGATTCTGTAGACTGTTTGGTGCAGTGCAGTATTTAAATAGATTCTGTAGACTGTTTGGTGTGGTGTATTGTTTAAATGGACTCAAGACTGGTGCAGTGCGGTGTTTAAATAGATTATGTAGCCTGGTGTAGTGCGCTGTTTAAATAGATTCTGTAGACTGGTGCAGTGTAGTATTTGTAGACTGTTTGGTGCAGTGCGCTGTTTAAATAGACACTAGACTGTTTGGTGCAGTGCGGTGTTTAAATAGACACTGTAGACTGTTTGGTGCAGTGCACTGTTTAAATAGACACTGTAGACTGGTGTCGTGCAATGTTTAAATAGATTTTGTAGACTGTTTGGTGTCATGCATTGTTTAAATAGACTCTGTAGACTGTTTAGTGTAGTGCGCTGTTTAAATAGACTCTGTTTGCTGACCGAATGGACTTTATTCGCTGTGAGTCCTGCCGTAAGTCCCACCCAGTGAAGTCAATGAACGCTCTGGTGCTCAGTGCCACTGGCTCCTGGCGCACGAGTCACGCGCACTCAGCGACAGCCCCTGGCTCAACGTGCCGGCTTCGCTCAGGCCACAGGGTTTTCTTTCACTGGGCTCTCTCCAGTAGCTGGCTTCCGTGAATCCCAGCAAGTTTACTCTGGATCCAATATAACAGTGGCCAAAGAACGCTTCCAGATTGGAATACTGTTTCCCATTAAAGCAGGCTTTCCCATCAAAAACGGTTTGATGTTTTGTGGAAGTTTTTAATGATAAACTGATTGCTTGAAAACTCAAGCATAACATGGACATGTCCCTCATTACTAACATTGGAAAGCAGTTTCATTTCCAATTAAAGGATGGTACTTTTTTTAAAAAAATGAGGCCTTCAAGTGTACACAGATGGTCAAACTAGCATCAAACAAACCGTGCAGATGGAATGATTTAACCGCAAGTGATTGCGTACAACAGACATTTGTTTTAATGCTGTACGTCATGAGCTGTTCTCTTTCACAGGGCCCCGTAGGTTCCCGTGGAGATCGCGGTGAACCAGGAGGTGACGGTTACAAGGTAATTTATCTCTGCTGTTTCTAATTCCAAGGGTTAAGGGGCAGCTGCTCAGATGAGCAAATGGCGGCAAGTGTTGTTCCACAGGGATCGGTGCCGGGACCACTCTTGTTCACCGTCGACATGAACAAGTCCGACTCGGGGAATCGCAAATGCAATTTCAAAATTTGCGGGCGATACACCAGTTGGCGGTGTGGGGGGGTGGGGGGGTTATAGTTCAATACAGAGGCAGATTACGACAAAATACAAGAAGACAATAATAAACTTCCAGAATGGGCGTGTAATTGTCAAATTAATTTCAATATAGGTGAATGATCGGTGGTGTGTTTTGTTACAAGAATAAGGAGGGCACATAACCCTTGGATAATAAGAGGGTAAATGGGAGAGAGGAACAAAGGGACTGAGAGGTCTGGATATATCGATCACTAAAAGCAGCGACACAGATTAACAAGCCTTAAAAAAGGCAAATCCAACCACTGGGGTTAATTTGTAGAGGGATAGGATTGAAAAGCAAAGAAGTTATGCTAAACATTTATAGAACTTTGGTTAGACCGCACTTGGAGCACCGCGCACAGTTCTGGCCTCCATATTATCAAAAGGATATAGAGGCACTGGAGAAGGTGCCAAACGGATTTACTGCAATCATACCAGAACTGAGAGGTTATACCTTACAGGAAAGACTGAACAGCCTGGGGCTCTTTTCTCTAGAAAACAGACGTCTGAGGAGCGACCTGATAGAGGTTTTAAAATTATGAAGGGGTAGACATAGAAAAGATGTTTCCATTTGTGGGGGAAGTGCATAACTAGCGGCCATCAATATAAAACAGTCACTAATAAACCCAATGGGGAATTAAGGAGAAACTTCTTTACCCGGAGAGCGGTGAGAATGTGGAACTCGCTGCCACAGGGAGGGGTTGAGGCGAATAGTATCGATGCATTTAAGGGGAAGCTGGATAAACACATGAGGGAGAAAGGAATAGAAGGATATGGGGATAGGGTGAGATGGAGAGGGGTGGGAGGGGGCTGGTGTGGAGCATAAACCCCGGCACGGAGCGGTGGGGCATAAACCCCGGCACGGAGCGGTGGGGCACAAACCCCGGCACGGAGCGGTGGGGCACAAACCCCGGCACGGAGCGCTGGGGCATAAACCCCGGCACGGAGCGGTGGGGCATAAACCCCGGCACGGAGCGGTGGGGCATAAACCCCGGCACGGAGCGCTGGGGCATAAACCCCGGCACGGAGCACTGGGCCCAATGGCCTGTTCCTGGGCTGTACGTTCTGTGTAATAGTACGTAATTCTAACTGATGCTCCTCATTCTGCCTCCATGATGATGGGCGTTCATCACAGAGACTGAACAAAGCAAATTCCGTTCATTTCACTGGGATTCCAGGATTTCCACCAGCGATTTTGGGGGAACCACATTCAACATTCCAGGCCATCCATTGTTCATTAAAACCACAAAGCTTCAGCTGTGAAGCCTGATGAGGGTTTCGGTCGCATAGTGGTTATGTCACTGCACTCGTAACCCAGTAGGCCCGGACTGATCCACGACACAACAGTTCAAATCCCACCAATGGGAGCTGGGGAATTTAAATAAATCTCGAGTAAAAAGCTTATGTCACTAACGGTGACCATGAAATTACCAGATTGTCGTTAAAAACCCAACTGGTTCACTAATGTCCTTCAGGGAGGGAAATCTGCCGCCTTTACCCGGTCTGGCCTATATGTGACTCCAGACCCACAGCAATGGGTCTTAACTGCCCTCTGAAATGGCCCAGCGAGCCACTCGGATGTACATGGTGTCTCACCACCACCTTTTCAAAGGGCTCGGCCTTTTGGCTAAGATCATGTGTAGTACCGTTTCTGACCAGCCACCATGACCCCAGGGTGGTTCCTCCCTGGTCAGGAAGGTATATGCTTGCATTTTTGGAAACAGGAGGTGGGTGGGGAGGTTTGACCGATCCACCTCCACGGAGGTGTGTAGGGGACCTGACCCATCCACCTCCATGGCACGAACCTGGTATTGCAGTACTTCCAGGAACGGTGCAGTGGCTCTAGGCCTTTTGGCTAAGAGCATTGGCGCAGAGTGATCCTTGGCATGTGCAAGGTGACCTCTGGCGTTTGTGATTTGACAAAGAATTGGAACGATTGGCTACGAATTTTAAAAAAAAAAAACCACCTTTTCAAAGGGCAATTAAGGATGGACAATAAATGCTGGTCTTGCCAGTAACACACACATCCTGTGAATGAATAAAAAATGAAGGATTTGACGAGAAATATTTTTATGTTGTTTCATTTATATAAACTTAACTTCACCGAACTACAATGTATTGCCCAGATAGAGGCCTACTAATGGCTTCACCATTGTGCTTTCCAGGGTTACGCAGGTTTACCGGGACTGAGAGGGGCTGCTGGACAGCAAGGAGCGCCGGTACGGCATCTTCAAAACATCTTTCAGCACCTGGTTATAGACTTAATATCCTGGGAGTGTCGGACATGGCCGCAGTTAGCATTCGGTGCCTGGGTTAGATGGTCATGGCTTCAAGACCCACTCCAAACACTTGACCAAATAACCCAGGCCGACACTCCCAGTGCAGTACTGAGGGAGTGCTGCACTGAGGGAGTGCTGCACTGTCGGAGGGGCAGTACTGAGGGAGTGCTGCACTGTCGGAGGGGCAGTACTAAGGGAGTGCTGCACTGTCGGAGGTGCAGTACTGAGGGAGTGTGCACTGTCGGAGGGGCAGTACTGAGGGAGAGCTGCACTGTTGGAGGGGCAGTACTGAGGGAGTGCTGCAGTGTCGGAGGGGCAGTACTGAGGGAGAGCTGCACTGTCGGAGGGGCAGTACTGAGGGAGAGCTGCACTGTCGGAGGGGCAGTACTGAGGGAGTGCTGCAGTGTCGGAGGGGCAGTACAGAGGGAGTGCTGCACTGTCGGAGGGGCAGTACTGAGGGAGTGCTGCAGTGTCAGAGGGGCAGTACAGAGGGAGCGCTGCACTGTCGGAGGGGCAGTACAGAGGGAGCGCTGCACTGTCGGAGGGGCAGTACTGAGGGAGCGCTGCACTGTCTGAGGGGCACTACTGAGGGAGCGCTGCACTGTCTGAGGGGCAGTACTGAGGGAGTGCTGCACTGTCGGAGATGCCGTCTTTTAGATGACACATTAATGCGAAGCCCCATCTGCCCTCACAGGCGGACATAATAGATCCCACAGCCAATATTTTGAAGAAGAGCACGGGAGTTCTCCCTGGTGTCCGGCCCAATATTTATCCCTCAATCAACAGATTATGTGGGCATTAGTATGTTGCGGTTTGTAGAGTCTTGCTAGCATCTATTGGCTAATGCGTGTCCCTACAGAATAACAGTGTCTACACATTCATAAAAGTGCTGTGTTTACTGTAAAGAACTTTGTGAAAGGCATGGTATAAATCCAAGTACTTCTCTCTATCCTGTTAATTCATGTCAGTGTAACGTTTGCCTTTGCTCTGACCAGGGAAATCCCGGTGAATCAGGACAGAGAGGTCATAAAGGAGACAGAGGATCGAAGGTACGTACACATCACCAATATAAAGAATGGGCCTTGCTAGTTCAACTAGTGTCGAGCAACTAGTCAGGTGCTGCTAGTGTGCCGATGTGGCTCGGTGGGTAGCACTCGCGCCTTTAAGACAAAAGCACCTCCAAAACCCACGACCTCTACCCCCTAGAAGGACAAGGGCAGCAGGTGCATGGGAACACCACCACCTCCACGTTCCCCTCCCAGTCACACTCCATCCTGACTGGGAAATATATCGGCCATTCCTTCATCGTCGCTGGGTCACAATCCTGGAACTCCCTCCCTAACAGCACTGTGGGAGCACCTTCACCACGCGGACTGCAGCCGTTCAAGAAGGCGGCTCACCACCACCTTCTCAAGGGGCAGTTAGGGACGGGCAATAAATGCGAATGAATAAAAAAAAAAGGTTGCGTGTTCATTGTCCCACTCCATAAGCTTGAGCACACAAATCTCAGCTGACACTCGGAGGGGCAGCACTGAGGGAGCGCCGCATTGTCAGAGGGGCAGTACTGAGGGAGTGCTGCACTGTCGGAGGGGCAGTACTGAGGGAGCGCCGCATTGTCAGAGGGGCAGTACTGAGGGAGTGCTGCACTGTCGGAGGGGCAGTACTGAGGGAGCGCCGCACTGTCGGAGGGGCAGTACTGAGGGAGCGCCGCACTGTCGGAGGGGCAGTACTGAGGGAGCGCCGCACTGTCGGAGGGGCAGTACTGAGGGAGCGCCGCACTGTCGGAGGGGCAGTACTGAGGGAGCGCCGCACTGTCAGAGGGGCAGCACTGAGGGAGCGCCGCACTGTCGGAGGGGCAGCACTGAGGGAGCGCCGCACTGTCGGAGGGGCAGTACTGAGGGAGTGCTGCACTGTCGGAGGTGCCGTTTTTCGGATGAGACGTTAAACCGAGGCCCCGTCTGCTCTGTCAGATTGATGTAAAAGATCCCATGGCACTATTTTGAAGAAGAGCAGGGGAGTTCTCCCCGGTGTCCTGGGCCAATATTTATCCCTCAATCTACAGAACAAAAAAACAGATTGTCTGGTCATTATCACATTGCTGTCTGTGGGAGCTTGCTGTGCGCATATTGGCTGCCGCGTTTCCCACATTACAACAGTGACTGCACTCCAAAAGTACTTCATTGGCTGTAAAGTGCTTTGGAATGCCCTGAGGTTGTGAAAGGCGCTATATAAATGCAAATCTTTTTCTATTCCTTGCTCTCCCACGTTGTGCACGTTTGTTGGGGACTGGGGTGCGAGAAATCGTAGACCTGAAATTGCTCCTACTAAAGTAGCATTTTTGCCCAGAATCGCGAGGAGAATTTCTCCCCTGTATTTCCTCAAATATCCTTCTCCATTTGCGAACTGGCAGTAATTTACAGTCAATGGCAATAAAATTAGTTCCAGCCTGTTGATGCAGTTTGGCATCAGGTTTTGACTCTGCTACCCTGGGGAACGAGCACAACAACATTGTACAGACAGCGAGAGCTTACTGCACAAACATCTGGGTACTGTGGAACATCGGAACAGGAGCAGGCCATGCAGCACCTCGAGCCAGTCCTGCCTCTGTGCAATATCTTTAGAAGCGACGTATCATGTTTCGTGGATCTCAGAGGCAGACTAGCTGCGATACTTTCTACATTTATAACGGACAAAGCGAGCTGCTAACTGTTGCTCTATTGTACGTTATTGAGTTTTTGTAATGCGAGCTGTGACTGGAGAATTTCAAGAATAATAGAATCATAGAACGATACACTGCAGGAGGAGGCCATTCGGCCCATCGTGCCTGTGACAGAGCGATCCAATCAGTCCCACTCCCCCCGCTCTTTCCCCACAGCCTTGTGCATTTTTCCTTTTCAAGAATTTATCCCATTCTCTTTTTGAAAGTTACTATTGAATCTGCTCCCACCGCTCTTTCAGGCAGCGCGTTTCCGATCACAACATAGAAACATAGAAAATAGGTGCAGGAGTAGGCCATTCGGCCCTTCGAGCCTGCACCACCATTCGATAAGATCATAGCTGATCATTCCTTCAGTACCTCTTTCCTGCTTTCTCTCCATACCCGTTGATCCCTTTAGCCGTAAGGGCCACATCTAACTCCCTCTTGAATATATCCAATGAACTGGCATCAACAACTCTCTGCGGCAGGGAATTCCACAGGTTAACAACTCTCTGAGTGAAGAAGTTTCTCCTCATCTCAGTCCTAAATGACTTACCCCTTATCCTTAGACTGTGACCCCTGGTTCTGGACATCCCCAACATCGGGAAGATTCTTCCCGCATCTAACCTGTCCAGTCCCGTCAGAATCTTACATGTTTCTACGAGATCCCCTCTCATCCTTCCAAACTCCAGTGAATACAGGCCCAGTTGATCCAGTCTCTCCTCATATGTCAGTCCTGCCATCCTGGGAATCAGTCTGGTGAACCTTTGCTGCACTCCCTCAATAGCAAGAGCGTCCTTCCTCAGATTAGGAGACCAAAACTAAACACAATATTCCAGGTGAGGCCTCACTAAGGACCTGTACAACTGCAGTAAGACCTCCCTGTTCCTATACGCAACCGACCCTCCTGCCACCTCAAACAGTTTCTCCCTATCTAATCTATCAAAACACTTCCTGATGTTGAATATCGCTATTAAATCTCCTCTTCAGAACATAAGAACATAAGAATTAGGAGCAGGAGTCAGCCATTTGGCCCCTCGAGCCTGCTCCGCCATTCAATAAGATCATGGCTGATCTTTGACCTCAACTCCACTTTCCTGCACTCTCCCCATATCCCTTGATTCTCCGAGAGTCCAAAATTCTATCGACCTCAGCCTTGAATATACTCAAAGACTGAGCCTGCGTATCCCTCTGGGGTAGAGAATTCCAAAGATTCACCACCCTCTGAGTGAAGAAATTCCCCCTCATCTCTGTCCTAAATGGCCGACCCCTTATCCTGAGACTGTGACCTCTGGTTCTAGACTCCCCAGCCCGGGGGAAACACCCTCCCTGCATCTACCCAATCCAAGTCCTGTATGAATATTGTATGTTTCAATGAGATCCCCTCTCATTCTTCTAAACTCGAGAGAATATAGGCCTGGTCTACTCACTCTCTCCTCATGGGACAATCCCCCCATCCCAGGAATCAGTCTGGTGAACCTTCGTTGCACTCCCTCTATGGCAAGTGTATCCTTCCTTAGGTAAGGAGACCAAAACTGTGCACAATACTCCAGGTGTGGTCTCACCAGGGCCCTATATAAATGCAGTAAGATATCTTTACTCTTATACTCAAATCCTCTTGTAATAAAGGCCAACGATCCGTCTCTTTACCTTCTCTGCTCTATAGAGAACAAGCCTAGCTTCTCCAGTCTGTAAAGTCAGTGATATCCGTGTCCGGGCAGCAGAAGGGATTACTGCATTTGTCTTTTGGGCTCTTGTGCTTGGGAAGAGAAAGTACCCAGATTACTTTATGTCGCTTGGTCTGTTCTGAATTTGTTTTGCCAAAAAAACACTTAAACTGTAATTTTTTTTTAGTTTCAGGTTTTCAAATTGTTGTCATTGCAGAAATTGAGAGAATTGGTTGAATCTTGATTCTAAATTGTAAAATTCTTCCAACAAAATAACAGGGACGGAGCTTGATGCGTCAGCGCAATATTATAAGCATACCTGGGGTTTTGATAGATTGATTAACTGGGGAGAAAGTTTCCAGTCGCAGAATTCAAGGTTATTGGCAAAAGAACCAGAGCGGAGACGAGATTTTTAAAAATTGACACCGTGCCGCATAAGGAGAAATTAGGTCAAAAAGCTGGGTCAAAGAGGCAGGTTTTAAGGAGCGTCTTGAAGGAGGAAAGAGAGGTGGAGGGGTTTAGGCAGGGAGTTCCAGAGCTTGGGGCCCAGGCAACAGAAGGCACGGCCACCGATGGTGGAGCGATTATAGTCAGGGATGTTAAGTATGGAAGAACTCCACAAGACTGAGTACTGTGAGCTAAAAGTGATGTGACCTTAGTCTCTTTAATACAACTCCCGAGTGCCTAAGCAGCATGGCAGACAACCTTTTATACTCCCTTGCACGAGGTGTGCAGGTGACCCTTGGGTCTCCAACAGTTACGCCCCCTGGTGGCAAGTCTTACACAGTTACAATGTTTACATACATAACAAGGGATGCTCAAGAGGGCAGAATTGGAGGAGCGCAGATATCTCGGGGGGGTTGTGGGGCTGGAGGAGATTACAGAGATAGGGAGGGGCGAGGGCATGGAGGCATTTGAAAATAAAGGTGAGAATTTTGAAATCGCGGCGATGCTTAACCGGGAGCCACTGTAGGTCAGTGAGCACAGTGGGTGATGTCTCCGCAAGATCCTGCAAATCCCCCGGGAGGACAGACGCACCAACGTCAATGTTCTCGGTCAGGCCAACATCCCCAGCATCGAAGCACTGACCACACTTGACCAGCTCCACTGGCCGGGCCACATTGTCCGCATGCCCGACAGAAGACTCCCAAAGCAAGCGGTCTACTCGGAACTCCTTCACGGCAAGTGAGCCCCAGGTGGGAAGAGGAAACGTTACAGAGACACCCTCAAAGCCTCCCTGATAAAGTGCAACATCCCCACCGACACCTGGGAGTCCCTGGCCAAAGACCGCCCTAAGTGGAGGAAGTGCATCCGGGAGGGCACTGAGCACCTCGAGTCTCGTCGCTGAGAGCATGCAGAAACCAAGCGCAGGCAGCGGAAGGAGCGTGCGGCAAACCAGACTCCCCACCCACCCTTTCCCTCAACCACTGTCTGTCCCACCTGTGACAGAGACTGTGGTTCTCGTATTGGACTGTTCAGTCACCTGAGAACTCACCTTTAGAGTGGAAGCAAGTCTTCCTCGATTCCGAGGGACTGTCTATGATGATGATGGGTGAGTGGGACTGACGGAAGCTACCGGAACCTGTGCAGAAGTTTCTGAGCATAACTGTCAAACCCAAATTTAAAAACTAACGTTCACCACAACATATGGAGGATCCAAAACGAGCAGCACATCGCAAATAAAGTTTCAGTAATGTTACTGGGTTAATGTTAATGTTGTTAGGTTAATGTTACTGGGTTAATGTTACTGGGTTAATGTTACTGGGTTAATGTTAATGTTACTGGGTTAATGTTAATGTTGTTAGGTTAATGTTACTGGGTTAATGTTAATGTTGTTAGGTTAATGTTACTGGGTTAATGTTAATGGGTTAATGTTAATGTTGCTGGGGTTAATGTTACTAGGTTAATGTTAATGTTGCTGGGGTTAATGTTACTAGGTTAATGTTACTGGGTTAATGTTAATGGGTTAATGTTAATGTTGCTGGGGTTAATGTTACTGGGTTAATGTTACTGGGTTAATGTTAATGTTGCTGGGGTTAATGTTACTAGGTTAATGTTAATGTTGCTGGGGTTAATGTTACTGGGTTAATGTTAATGTTGCTGGGGTTAATGTTACTAGGTTAATGTTACTGGGTTAATGTTAATGTTGCTAGGTTAATGTTACTGGGTTAATGTTACTGTTGCTGGGGTTAATGTTACTGGGTTAATGTTAATGTTGCTGGGGTTAATGTTACTAGGTTAATGTTACTGGGTTAATGTTACTGTTGCTGGGGTTAATGTTACTAGGTTAATGTTACTAGGTTAATGTTACTGGGTTAATGTTAATGTTGCTGGGGTTAAAGTTACTAGGTTAATGTTACTAGGTTAATGTTACTAGGTTAATGTTGCTGGTGATTGTTCCAGTTTAAGAACCGCTGTCTTGAAGGACAAATAACAACTTTTACAAATAATCTCCCAGTTGGAATTTGATTTAAAATTAACGGTTCCAACAGAATTCTCTAAATCTGCTTCTTGATTGCTCATGATGGGAAGTCCTGCAGCAACAAACACATGCGCTGGAACTGCGCATACGCATCTACGTCCAGTCCATTGGCAGCAGCCGCGGCCTGTATATTTACACAGCGAGTTGTTGCGATCGGGAACGCGCTGCCTGAACGGGCAGTGGGAGTGGGACTGATTGGATCGCTCTGTCACAGAGCCGGCACAAGAACGATGGGCCGAATGGCCTCCTTCTGCATTCTATGATTCTATAAGCATGGGCGGCAAAAGAGAATATTGATTGAATTGTATACTCACTTTTTTTTTTGAACTCGAAAGTAAATATCTTGTACCAGTATTAACTCTGAGCTATCGGTGATGTTTACAGGGAGCAATGCCGGCAAAAGGATTGCGTGGTGAAGCAGGGAAGCCAGGCCTGTCGGTGAGTAGCTCTCCTTACATTTACATTCTGCCAACTTCTTTCACCCTCAAACAGCTGGGAAACATTAATCCTTTCCAGATTATGAAATAGAATTGGAGAAAAGAACGTGTAGTGAAAGAGCATTCCTTAAAATGAATCATGGTGGGTCTGGACAGTGTAGATAGGGAGAAACTGTTCCCATTGGCAGAAGGGTCGAGAACCAGAGGGCACGGATTTAAGATGGCACAAGAACCAAAGGCAGACAACTTGGAACATTTCCCATTCCTTGGGAGCCTCTTATCAACAAAAACAGACATTGATGAGGAGATACAACACCGCCTCCAGTGCGCCAGTGCAGCCTTCGGCCACCTGAGGAAAAGAGTGTTCGAAGACCAGGCCCTCAAATCTATCACCAAGCTCACGGTCTACAGGGCTGTAGTAATACCCGCCCTCCTGTTTGGCTCAGAGAGGTGGACCATGTACAGTAGACTCCTCAAGTCGCTGGAGAAATATCACCAACGATGCCTCCGCGAGATCCTACAAATCCCCTGGGAGGTCAGACGCACCAACATTAGTGTCCTCGACCAGGCCAACATCCCCAGCAGCGAAGCACTGACCACACTCAGTCAGCTCCGCTGGGCAGGCCACATTGTCCGCATGCCAGACACAAGACTCCCAAGGCTCTTTTATTGGACTGTTCAGGCACAGAAGGTCACATTCTAAGAGTGGAAGCAAGTCTTCCTCGATTCCGAGGGACTACCTATGATGATAATGATGAGGATGATTTGGGGACAATCTTTAAACCCTACCCCCCATCCCCGAATTCCATTGTCCTGGTATCTATTCCCCCGAGGGGTAGCATACAGCAGTGCACAAGGCAAAATAGTTCTCAGGCCACTTAATCCAGTTTCTGGTGACCAGGGACCACAGCAAAAAAATGCCTCCCAATTTGTCACTTATTGCTGCCAACTTGGCTTAGGAAATAGGAAATGACACATTGGTGCAGTAAGGTAATGTAACTCTGACATCACAGTCAAAGCACATTGTCAGAAGGAATAGGAGGAGCTTTACTCTGCATCCAACTGTGTTCTGCTTGACCAACAAAGCTTGATTCAGATGCTTGGTGCCTGCAATGCTTACTAGCAATATGAACCCTTGCCTTTATGAACACTGTTGAATTGTCCAACAGTGCTATCAAGTGGCACTTACTCACCGATAACCTGCTCACCGCTGCTCAGTTTGGGTTCTGCCAGAACCACTCGGCCCCAGACCTCATTACAGCCTCGGTCCAAACAGGGACACAAGAGCTGAATTCCAGAGGTGAGGTGAGAGTGACTGCCCTCAACATCAAGGCAGCATTTGACCGAGTGTGGAATCAAGGAGCCCTAGTAAAACTGAAGTCAATGGGAATCGGGGAAAACTCTCCACAGGCTGGAGTCATACCCAGCACAAAGGAAGATGGTTGTGGTGATTGGAGGTCAATCATCTCAGCCCCAGGACATCGCTGCAGGAGTTCCTCAGGACAGTGTCCTAGACCCAAACATCTTCAGCTGCTTCACCAATGACCTTCCCTCCATCACAAGGTCAGAAGTGGGGATGTTCGCTGATGATTGCACAGTGTTCAGTTCCATTCACAACTCCTCAGATAATGGAGCAGTCCGTGCCCACATGCAGCAAGTCCTGGACAACATTCAGGCTTGGGCTGATCAGTGGCAAGTAACATTCACACCACACAAGTGTCAGGCAATGACCATCTCCAACAAGCGAGAGTCTAACTACCGCCCCTTGACATTCAACGGCATTACCATCACCGAATCCCCCATCATCAACACCCTGGGGGTCACCATTGACCAGAAACTTAACTGGACCAGCCACATAAATACTGTGGCTACAAGAGCGGGTCAGAGGCTGGGTATTCTGTGGTGAGTGTCTCACCTCCTGACTCCCCAAAGCCTCCCCACCATCTACAAGGCACAAGTCAGGAGTGTGATGGAATACTCTCCACTTGCCTGGATGAGTGCAACTCCAACAACACTCGAGAAGCTCGACACCATCCAGGACAAAGCAGCCGCTTGATTGGCCCCCCATCCACCACCTCCAACACTCACTCCCTCCACCACCGGCGCCCCCTGGCTGCAGTGTGTACCATCTACAAGATGTACTGCAGCAACTCGCCAAGGCTTCTTCGGCAGCACCTCCCAAACCCACGACCACTACCACCTAGAAGGACAAGGGCAGCAGGTGCATGGGAACACCATCACCTCCACGTTCCCCTCCCAGTCACACACCATCCTGACTTGGGAAATATATCGGCCGTTCCTTCATCGTCGCTGGGTCACAATCCTGGAACTCCCTCCCTAACAGCACTGTGGGAGCACCTTCACCACACGGACTGCAGCGGTTCAAGAAGGCGGCTCACCACCACCTTCTCAAGGGGCAATTAGGGATGGGCAATAAATGCCGGCCTTGCCAGCGACGCCCACATCCCAGGAATGAATAAAATCAATAATTACTGAGCGGTTATAACTACACTGAGGAACATTGTTAAAATAAGGGTTGGACGATGAATTGCAGGGTACAAGGGGACATAAAATGAGAAAGAAAATATTTAAAAAGTGAGGAATTCAAGTCGGAAAAAAAAGGGGCATGGCGGTTTAGTGGTTGTGGTATTTGTAAGTTCAAATCCCAAACAGTAAATTGTAAAATGAAATGCAATGGGATGAGCCATCAGCAGAAGAATGTGCATGAAAGGCTGGTGGATTAGAAATTAACCAGCTAATATCCTCCAAGGAAATGAACTCGCCACGCCTGCTCATTTTGACCTACGTGACTCCAGTCCTACATTTATGGCCCAGAGGTTGCTGGAAAAATAACAACGAGTCTAACGGTGCTCGCCATTATTGACGTGTGAATCGCCCGACAATATGTGACGGGGCAGCGATACGGCGTGAGTTGCGAATGGCCGCAGGTTACTGGACAATGTGCGTCACTGCACGAAATCGGCATTTGCGCGTTAATTGCCCATTAAACTCGCCGCAGAAAGGTAGGGCTGGAACTTAACAGCGTAAGGACACTCTTAATGAGGAGCTTTGTGTTTCGTGCGGGACTGTTCAACCTCTCCGGCCCAGAAAGGGGACAATTGAAACTGTGGTGTCTCATTCCTGCAGGTAGTAAATTGTTGTAGAGATTTTAAAAACTGAAATTGCCCCTCTGGGAAAAGGCCCGTGAGCGCCTCCGGGGCACGGAGCGCGAAAAGTGATTCGCCCCGCGGTTAGCGCACGGCCGCCGTGATGTCATCAGTGTGCCGCGCTGACCCCTTACGGCCCCGCGGGACGCGAGGCCATCGTGGGACGATGTCACCGACAACTTCTCGAGGCTGAGGCGCCCCGGCCGCTCTTAAAGGGGAGGCGGAAAGCGCCACGGCCGCCATCTTTGTTCTGTCGGCCGACTTTTCAGTCAGCGCGACAATGGCGGCCGCTGCAGCGATCGGGCCGCAGCGGCCAAAACCCTCGCTGCTGGCCCAGGGGGAGCCACTGAAGGGGCTGCAGAGTTCGCAGTGTCCCCCCTTCCTCCATTTAAGTGAAGGGAAGGGATGTGGTTACGTGTCAGTGGTGACGCGGCATGTTAGCGCCGCGCTGAGAGTCGCGCCCCGCGAACCCCTCCCTCCCCCCCCCCCCGAGAACGCGCCGTTACCGTCCCACACATGGGGCTCAATTTTCCCCCAAAGCATTTTTTTTGCCGTACTTGACGAGTTATGCCCGATTTTTGGAGGCCCAAGTACGCCAAAGAAAAAAAGATTCTAAGTTGCCCCGTTGGAGTTCTTCATTTTGGCGAGGCCTAACCCGACCTTTAGTTTTGGGGGTGGAGCCTTGATCTGCGCCCAAAAGATCGGGTTGCCATGGTAACCAGGGACACAGTGTGAGCTGAGGCTGCAAAGTGAAGCATACAGCCAGCTCCCAACACATTAAAATAATTGAAAAACACATAGCACCAACTTATCCCCAACCCTGCCCGAAGGGCTTGCTGGTCTGGCCCCCATTCTCCGCCCCCATTCTCCGCCCCCATTCTCCGCCCCCATTCTCCGCCCCCATTCTCCCGGTCTAATCCCATTCTCCCGGTCTAATCCCATTCTCCCGGTCTAATCCCATTCTCTCGATCTAATCCCATTCTTGCGCAAAACATAAAAACAGATAGTAAAAGCTTTTACCGATATATAAAACGGAAAAGAGTGACTAAAGTAAATGTTGGTCCCTTAGAAGATGAGAAGGGGGATTCAATAATGGGAAATGTGGAAATGGCTGAGACTTTAAACAATTATTTTGCTTCGGTCTTCACAGTGGAAGACACAAAAACCATGCCAGAAATTGCTGGTCACAGGAATGTGGGAAGGGAGGACCTTGAGACAATCACTATCACTAGCGGGGTAGTGCTGGACAGGCTAATGGGACTCAAGGTAGACAAGTCCCCTGGTCCTGATGAAATGCATCCCAGGGTATTAAAAGAGATGGCGGAAGTTATAGCAGATGCATTCGTTATAATCTACCAAAATTCTCTAGACTCTGGGGAGGTACCAGCGGATTGGAAAGCAGCTAATGTAACGCCTCTGTTTAAAAAAGGAGGCAGACAAAAGGCAGGTAACTATAGGCCGCTTAGTTTAACATCTGTAGTGGGGAAAATGCTTGAAACTATCATTAAGGAAGAAATAGCGGGACATCTAGATAGGAATAGTGCAATCAAGCAGACACAACATGGATTCATGAAGGGGAAATCATGTTTAACTAATTTACTGTAATTCTTTGAGGATAAAACGAGCATGGTGGATAGAGGTGTACCGATGGATGTGGTGTATTTAGATTTCCAAAAGGCATTCGATAAGGTGCCACACAAAAGGTTACTGCAGAAGATAGAGGTACGCGGAGTCAGAGGAAATGTATTTGCATGGATAGATAATTGGCTGGCGAACAGAAAGCAGAGAGTCGGGATAAATGGGTCCTTTTCGGGTTGGAAATCGGTGGTTAGTGGTGTGTTACAGGGATCAGTGCTGGGACCACAACTGTTTACAATATACATAGATGACCTGGAAGAGGGGACAGAGTGTAGTGTAACAAAATTTGCAGATGACACAAAGATTAGTGGGAAAGCGGGTTGTGTAGAGGACACAGAGAGGCTGCAAAGAGGTTTAGATAGGTTAAGCGAATGGGCTAAGGTTTGGCAGATGGAATACAATGTCGGAAAGTGTGAGGTCATCCACCTTGGGGGAAAAAAAACAGTAAAAGGGAATATTATTTGAATGGGGAGAAATTACAACATGCTGCAGTGCAGAGGGACCTGGGGGTCCTTGTGCATGAATCCCAAAAAGTTAGTTTGCAGGTGCAGCAGGTAATCAGGAAGGCGAATGGAATGTTGGCCTTCATTGCGAGAGGGATGGAGTATAAAAGCAGGGAGGTCCTGCTGCAACTGTACAGGGTATTGGTGAGGCCGCACCTGGAGTACTGCGTGCAGTTTTGGTCACCTTACTTAAGGAAGGATATACTGGCTTTGGAGGGAGTACAGAGACGATTCACTAGGCTGATTCCGGAGATGAGGGGGTTACTTTATGATGATAGATTGAGTAGACTGGGTCTTTAATCTTTGGAGTTCAGAAGGATGAGGGGTGATCTTATAGAAACATTTAAAATAATGAAAGGGATAGACAAGATAGAGGCGGAGAGGTTGTTTCCATTGGTCGGGGAGACTAGAACTAGGGGGCACAGCCTCAAAATACGGGGGAGCCAATTTAAAACCGAGTTGAGAAGGAATTTCTTCTCCCAGAGGGTTGTGAGTCTGTGGAATTCTCTGCCCAAGGAAGCAGTTGAGGCTAGCTCATTGAATGTATTCAAATAACAGATAGATAGATTTTTAACCAATAAGGGAATTAAGGGTTACGGGGAGCGGGCGGGTAAGTGGAGCTGAGTCCACGGCCAGATCAGCCATGATCTTATTGAATGGCGGAGCAGGCTCGAGGGGCTAGATGGCCTACTCCTGTTCCTAATTCTTATGTTATTATCGGTCCCCATTCTCCCGGTCCAGTCCCATCCTCGGTCCCCGGACACACACACACACACACACACACACACACACACACACACACACACACACACACACACACACACACACACACACTCTCTCTCTCTCTCTCTCTCTCTCTCTCTCTCTCTGCTCATCTGCTGCGTCGATTTCCCTACCTGCGCCGATTTCCTTAACTCGAGGGAAGGTTTTTCAGGATAGTCCACATACGCTGGCCTTATCAGAACTGGAGTAACTCTCAGCTGGCCAAACTTCCCTAAATGGCCAGTAGGTGGCGCAGGTGGCTGGTTACGCCCCCTTTGGCTGAAAAAAACACTGACTTAAAAAATTCGTAACTGAGTTACACTGGTGCAAATTGATTGGGGAAACTGGGGTTTTTCAACTTAGGTCAAAAAGAGCAGCCTGCTCAAAAAAAACGGTGCAAATCACTGGGGGAAAATCGAGCCCATGGTTTTGTCCCGGACAGCCAATTCTGTGCCTTCCTGTCCCGGTGCTAAACTTTCATATCATTCAAAGTACGTGCCCCAAACCTGGCACGGGACAACTTCACCCCCTTCATTTGTAATAGATTTTTTACTCTCCTTTTCTGTCTCTTGTTCCTCCCTCTCTTAATCCAATCATGTCTTTCCCTCCCTTTATGGCCTTGATTTGACTCAAATTCGCCCTATTTCCTTCTCCGTCATTCCTCTGTTTCTTTCTCAATCCTTAAATCTCACGGGTTAAGGATTCAGACCGTTGGTCCCGTCGCTCACGGAGGCCCCAGACGCCCCATGGCCCTCGCCCCGCCATTATCAGCGCGCACTCCCGGCAAGGTTGTGGCACTAAAGGTTTCTCGAGCTGCAGGATGAGGGGAAAAGGTCAAACTCCAGCGGCACGGCCTGAGGTGTCCCATTCCGGCAAATTGTGAGCCGTTATGTCGCTGACTCTGAACACCCTCTGAAGTAGACAAGCAGGACGCTGAGCTGTAAAAACGTGTCGGCAGTAACTCGAGGAGAAATCGTAGCAGCGTCTTCTCGGGGGAACTGGGGATGGATGGATTTTTCCCAGCACGGCCCTCAACCCAAGAGCGGAACCAGCAGCGAGCCGTGCGTTATGTGGAAGGTTCCTCAGTAGCCATTCTCCTGACTTGTTTTACAGGGATTCACCGGACCAACTGGGAAAAGAGGAGCAGGGGGGTACGCAGGACTAAGAGGAAACCCAGGGAATGTCGGAAAGCCGGGATCGCCTGGAAATCGTGGCCGTCCTGTAAGTATGTTGCGTGTTTCATAGAAACATAGAAACATAGAAAATAGGTGCAGGAGTAGGCCATTCGGTCCTTCGAGCCTGCACCGCCATTCAATATGATCATGGTTGATCATGCAACCTCAGTACCCCTTTCCTGCTTTCTCTCCATACCCCTTGATCCCTTTAGCCGTAAGGGCCACATCTAACTCCCTTTTGAATATATCCAATGAACTGGCCTCAACAACTTTCTGTGGTGGAGAATTCCACAGGTTAACAATTCTCTGGGTGAAAAAGTTTCTCCTCATCTCGGTCTTAAATGGCTTACCCCTTATCCTTAGACTGTGACCCCTGGTTCTGGACTTCCCCAACATCGGGAACATTCTTCCTGCATCTAACCTGTCCAGTCCCGTCAGAATTTTATATGTTTCGATGAGATTCCCTCTCATTCTTCTAAATTCCAGTGACTATAAGCCCAGTCGATCCAGTCTTTCTTCATATATCAGTCCTACCATCCCAGGAATCAGTCTGGTGAACTTTCGCTACACTCCCTCAATAGCAAGAATGTCCTTCCTCAGATTAGGAGACCAAAACTGAACACAATATTCCAGGTGAGGCCTCACCAAGGCCCTGTACAACTGCAGTAAGACCTCCCTGCTCCTATACTCAAATCCTCTCGCTATGAAGGCCAGCATGCCATTTGCTTTCTTTACTGTCTGCTGTACCTGCATACCAACTTTCAATGACTGATGTACCATGATACCCAGGTCTCGTTGCACCTCCCCTTTTCCTAATCTGTATATCTTGAAAAGGTCAATATTTTTGGCCAGGGATTTTGTGCTGAATGAGATGTTCGGACTGAGGAGTAACCACTTCCCATCTCAAGTGTCCAGTGCCAAGGTGTAACACTTCCGGGTCAGGTGTAGCGCACATTAGATACGCGCACGCAATCTGTCCACAACATGGCCGCACCATCAACACTGCCAATTTGCCAGCAAGGTAGCTGCCACTCCTGGCTCCTACTGCACTGACACGGTTTGCCAGCATTCTCCAGTGAAAGCAGCAAATTATTTCAACGGGCTATCACTGTCAGCAGATCAGTACAGTTTGTCCTGGGATACAAATAGATGTACCAGGAAGTTGCCGGGACTGGAGGATTTTAGCTGTGAGGAAAGATTGGATAGGCTAGGGGCTGGGTCTGTTTTTCTTGGAGCAGAGGAGACTGAGGGGAGACCTGATTGAGGTGTATAAAATTATGAGGGGCCCAGATAGTGGATAGGAAGGACCTATTTCCCCAAGCAGAGGGGTCAATAACCAGGGGGCACAGATTTAAAGCACAAAGCAAAACACTGCGGAGGCTGGAATAAAAACAGAAACTGCTGGAAATCTCAGCGGGTCAGGCAGCGTCTGTGGAGAGAGAACCATAGTTAGCGTTTCAGGTCAACGTTAAATGTTTCTCTCTCCAATGGTGCTGCCTGACCCGCTGAGATTTCCAGCGTTTTCTCGATTTAAAGTAGTTGCTGTGAGAATGCTTTCTGGCTCTTTTTTTGTTGCTTTAAACGTCAGATTACACACACGCTCAGTTGCAGTAACGCAGGATCCGGTCTTTATTTAGACTTCATACCACACAAAAAACCAGTCTGAAAGTTACTGAGACATACACTTTGATCCCAGTGCATGCTCCCTGCCCTTGAGACACACTCCCCAGTTCTAGTGCCTGCTAGAATAGTGCTCACTCACATCGCTTATATAAAATCAGGTCTTTGATCTCTACATTCCATGCATACTATCAATAAATCATGGTACATCAAAAGTACACACAAATACTAACAGACGGACAATGTGAACTAAACCACCAGCCACTCAACCTC
The DNA here is from genome assembly GCF_044704955.1 of Pristiophorus japonicus. NCBI lineage: Eukaryota > Metazoa > Chordata > Chondrichthyes > Pristiophoridae > Pristiophorus > Pristiophorus japonicus. The sequence continues at coordinate 2,190,364 of NC_091984.1, read as the reverse complement.
CTGAAATTGGTCTATTGCCGCACTCAACTCTTGCCATGCGTTTTATGGCTATAACACACAGGTAAGCAAATTGGCATATTCGAATATGGCTGAATGACTCTCACACCTTCTATCATCTCCTTTCCTGTGCTGTCATCCTCTGCTTTGATCCCCACACCCAATTTGTAACCCCGGTGCTCATCAGAATGAACTCTGAACTCAGCGTGTGTTATCCCACAGACGGCGCAGCGAGCGAGGTATTCGGGTAATACGGACTTTCGCTCCCACGTTTTGTCGAGGGATGAGAGGGGGTGGGGTGTGTGAGGGGGATGGTGGGGGGTCTGGAACTCACTGCCTGAAATAAGATGTATTTCTGTTGCTAAAAGGGAATTGAGAATATGGTGAAAAGCTGAATCAATGCATTCCGTCTAAAAGACAGACAGATTTGCGTTTATATAGTACCTTTCCCAACCTCAGGGCGAGGTGCCGTAACCACAGAGGTAACGGCGGAGCGGCGCAGCGCATAGCGGACAGCTCTGAGCTAAACCGCGCATCTACCCCTCGCCTGAATTTGCGCGTAAATAGTGGCAAGTGTTATTAGTCTCGCCGTTACGTTGACAGGAAAATCTGGGCCACCACATCACCAATCCCTGGAGCTCACCAGCACCCACATTGCAGAAATTCTAGTCCTCCTCTGTGGGGCTACAGCCCCTTGCGATTTAAAATAAAGTGTAACCTTACAAAAAGGGGCAAGACTGGATTAGTGTCCATCCCGCGAGTCCCTCAGAGGAGCCGTAACTGCTAAACCACCACATCCTACGCACTCTCCAGTAAGTGACACTCTCAAAACCTAAAACTCACTGGTTTCCTGACCTCTGCTGGTTCAAAAAAGCATAACCTTTTTTCACATACAAATGGTATAATAAAAGTGATTAAACTTTTATTCGTGTAATTTTTTTGTTTGTACGGCACTTTACAAAAAAAAAATCACAGAGAATGTACAGCCCAGGAACAGGCCATTGGGCCCACCGCTCCGTGCCGGGGTTTATGCCCCACCGCTCCGTGCCGGGGTTTATGCCCCACCGCTCCGTGCCGGGGTTTATGCCCCACCGCTCCGTGCCGGGGTTTATGTCCCACCGCTCCGTGCCGGGGTTTATGCCCCACCACTCCGTGCCGGGGTTTATGCCCCACCGCTCCGTGCCGGGGTTTATGCCCCACCGCTCCGTGCCGGGGTTTATGCCCCACCGCTCCGTGCCGGGGTTTATGCCCCACCGCTCTGTGCCGGGGTTTATGCTCCACACCAGCCCCCTCCCACCCCTCTCCATCTCACCCTATCCCCATATCCTTCTATTCCTTTCTCCCTCATGTGTTTATCCAGCTTCCCCTTAAATACATCGATACTATTCACCTCAACCCCCTCCCTATCTCTGTAACCTCCTCCAGCCCCACAACCCCCCGAGATCTCTGCACTCCTCTAATTCTGCCCTCTTGAGCATCCCTGATTATAATCGCTCCACTATCGGTGGCCGTGCCCTCTGTTGCCTGGGCCCCAAGCTCTGGAACTCTCTCCCTAAACCTCTCCGCCTCTCTACCTCCCTCTCCACCTTCACAACGCGCCTTAAAACCCACCTCTTTGACCAAGCTTTTGGTCACCTGCGCTAATTTCTACTTATGCGGATCAGTGTCAAATTTATTTAATCTCATAATACTCCTGTGAAGCGCCTTGGGACATTTCACTACAGTAAAGATACTATATAAATACAAGTTGTTGTTTTAGCGAGTTCCAAAGTCTAACCACTCTCTGGGTAAAGAAATTTATCAGAAATTTATTAGTGACCATCTTATACTTGGATAGTTTTCCCATTTGATGTGAAAGGAGGTATGGATTGTTTCAATTTCAGGGAGTTCAGGGAGACAACCAACAGACCAAAATATTTATGATACAACATGTGTTTTCTATCCATCATTACTTGATGATAGAGAGGCACCGCAGGGGGATTAACACTTATACAGGGCCCTGGTGAGACCACACCTGGAGTATTGTGTACAGTGTCGGTCTCCTTACCTAAGGAAGGATATACTTGTCATAGAGGGAGAGCAACGAAGGTTCACCAGACTGATTCCTGGGATGGGGGGATTGTCCTATGAGGAGAGATTGAGGAGACTAGGCCGATATTCTCTAGAGTTTAGAAGAATGAGAGGGGATCTCATTGAAACATACAACATTCTCACAGGGTTTGACAGGGTAGATGCAGGGAGGATGTTTCCCCCGGGCTGGGGAGTCTAGAACCAGGGGTCACAGTCTCAGGATAAGGGGTCGGCCATTTAAGACTGAGATGAGAAGGAATTTCTTCACTCAGTGGGGGGGTGAATCTTTGGAATTCTCTGCCCCAGAGGGCTGTGGATGCTGAGTCGTTGAGTATATTCAAGGCTGAGATCGATAGATTTTTGGACTCGAGGGGAAATCAAGTGATATGGGGATTGGGCGGGAAAGTGGAGTTGAGGTCATAGATCAACCGTGATCTTATTGATTGGCGGAGCAGGCTCGAGGGGCCGTGTGACCTATTCCTGCTTCGAATTCTTATGTTCTTGTGTGTGCCCCATGATTAAATCTGGACAATCCGTGCTTCTGAGTTTAAACAAATGTTTGATGAGTTGATGTATTTACCGCAGGGCGATCTGGGCAGTCTTGGCTTACCGGGGCTGGCTGGTTATCCTGGACCGCAGGGCGCTCCTGGAGAACCTGGTGTGGTGGGCGACAGAGGCCGACGAGGACCAAAGGTAATTATTTCCACCTCTTCCCTTTCTGACCATCTCAAAATGGGGGTCCCCGCGGAGTTGAGGCCAAGGAAAGGCAAGGTGCAGGCTGCTTCATCCAGTAGGTTGGGGGCCAAAGAGGCAGGACTGGTGGTCGGATACCATTAGTCCTAGCACCTTGCAGGTGGTCACCAGCAAAGGCTATGGACACAAAAGGTGCCTTCCTCCAATCTTATGAGGAAAGGTTGAGTAGGTTGGGCCTCTACTCATTGGCATTCAGAAGAATGAGAGGTGATCAACAAGGTGGATGCAGAGAGGATGTTTCCACTGATGGGGGAGACTAGAACTAGAGGGCATGATCTTAGAATAAGGGGCCGCCTATTTAAAATTGAGATGATGAGGAATTTCTTCTCTCAGAGAGTTGTAAATCTGTGGAATTCGCTGCCTCAGAGAGCTGTGGAAGCTGGGTCATTGAATAAATTTAAGAAAGAGATAGACAGTTTCTTAACCGATAAGGGAATAAGGGGTTATGGGGAGTGGGCAGGGAAGTGGATCTGAGTCCATGATCGGATCAGCCATGATCATATTGAATGGCAGAGCAGGCTCGAGGGGCCGTATAGCCTACTCCTGCTCCTATTTCTTATGTTCTTATGTTTTTATACCCACACCAGCCCAATAGTGACCTTATCTGCTTACAAGGGCAGCAGGTTCATGGGGAACACCACCACCTCCACGTTCCCCTCCCAGTCACACACCATCCCGACTGGGAAATATATCGGCCGTTCCTTCATCGTCGCTGGGTCACAATCCTGGAACTCCCTCCCTAACAGCACTGTGGGAGCACCTTCACCACACGGACTGCAGCGGTTCAAGAAGGCGGCTCACCACCACCTTCTCAAGGGGCAATTAGGGATGGGCAATAAATGCCGGCCTTGTCAGCGATGCCCACATCCTGTGAATGAAAAAAAAGTTCATGGATTTCTGTGGCCAATTTTTCCAAACATTTATAGTTTATTTCTTGGGATTGTAATTGTTGCATTAATTTTTCTTTGTCAATTTTTATGAGTCTTGAATGTACCAGTCATAATCCCAAGGCAATGAAAGAGATTGGTGTTAATGGTGCTTGCTTAGCACAAGCCATGTGCTGCTCTCAACAAATGTTGAGCCTCTAAGTCTGTCTAAGAATCATAGAATCATAGAAATTTACAGCACGGAAGGAGGCCATTCGGCCCATCGTGACCGCGGCGGCCGACCAAGAGCTATCCAGCCTAATCCCACTTTCCCGCTCTCGGTCCGTAGCCCTGTAGGTTACGGCACTTCAGGTGCATATCCAAGTACTTTTTAAATGTGGTGAGGGTTTCTGCCTCTACCACCCTTTCAGGCCGTGAGTTCCAGAACCCCACCACCCTCTTGGGGGAAAACATTTCCCCTCAAATCTCCTCTAAACCTCCTCCCAATTACTTTAAATCTATGCCCCCTGGTTGTTGACCCCTCTGCCAATGGAAACAGGTCCGTCCTATCCACTCTATCCGGGCCCCTCATAATTTTATACACCTCAATCAGGTCTCCCCTCAGCCTCCTCTGTTCCAAATAAAACAGACCCAGTCTATCCAATCTTTCCTCATAGCTAAAATTCTCCAGTCCAGGCAACATTCTTGTAAATCTCCTCTGTACCCTTTCCAGTGCAATCACATCTTTCCTGTAATGTGGTGACCAGAACTGCACGCAGTACTCCAGCTGTGGCCTAACCGTTGTTCTATGCAGTTCAAGATAGGATCCAGTTCAGAAACATGAACAATCCACAAAGTTTATGCTCCACACCAGCCCCCTCCCACCCCTCTCCATCTCACCCTATCCCCATATCCTTCTATTCCTTTCTCCCTCATGAGTTTATCCAGCTTCCCCTTAAATACATCGATATTATTCGCCTCAACCCCTCCCTGTGGCAGCGAGTTCCACATTCTCACCCCTCTCTGGGTAAAGAAGTTTCTCCTGAATTCCCCATTGGGTTTATCAGCGACTGTCTTATACTGATGGCCCCGAGTTTTAGATTACCCCACAAATGGAAACATCTTCTCTACATCGAACCCCATCAAACCCCTTTCACAACTTTAAAACCTCTGTCAGGTCACCCCTCAGCCTCTTTGCTAGAAAAATAGAGCTCCAGGCTGTTCGTCCTTTCCTGATCGTTATAACCTCTCAGTTCTGGTATCAACCTTGTGAATCTTTTTTTGCACCCTCTCCAGTGCCTCTATATCCGTTTTATAATACGGAAACCCAGAACTGTGCGCAGTGCTCCGTGTGGTCTAACCAAAGTGCTGTATCGCCAGTATTTGATTTGAACCATGCCGGCTAACACTATTCATACCTCGGCAGGGAGAGCAAGGTTTATCGGGTCAACCTGGCCACCAAGGTGTACAAAGAGGTCCCATCGGGGTGCAAGGTGACCAAGGGACTTTTGGGGAAACTGGTCCGAAAGGGCATGAGGTGAGTGTTACTCTATACTCTCCGGAATTTAGAGGAATGAGAGGGGATCTCGTTGAAACATAAGATTCTGAGGGGGATTGACAGGGTAGATGCTGAGAGGTTGTTTCCCCCCGAGCTGGGGAGTCTAGAACCAGGGGACACAGCCTCAGGATAAGGGGTCGGCCATTTAGGACTGAGATGAGGAGGAATTTCTTCACTCAGAGGGTGGTGAATCTTTGGAATTCTCTGCCCCAGAGGGCTGTGGAGGCTCAGTCTTTGGGTATATTCAAGGCTGGGATCGATAGATTTTTGGACTATCGGGGAACCAAGAGATATGGGGATCGGGCGGGAAAGTGGAGTTGAAGGCCATGATCGTATTGAATGGTGGAGCAGGCTCGAGGGGCTGTAGGGCCTACTCCTGCTCCGATTTCTCATGTTCTTATGTTCTAAACACTTACAAAGCTTAATTAGCGAAATTGTAGCCAGCCTCCCTCCCGACGCACCCTCCTCCCACAGCCCGTGGTTACAAAACTGATACGTCCTTACTACACAGTATAAGTGCACACAAGGCCCATGCTTGAGAGAAGGTCAGTCTGTGACCTGTCCTTTATTCCATAGCACTCAAGTGATGAAGGTGGGTGGAGCTTCCCCTTTTATACCTGAAGGTCCAGGTTAGGAGTGTCTCCCACAAGTTCACCACCTAGTGGTCAGTGTTCTCACAGTGTACAACTTGTCAGTTTATACATGGGTTACAATGCTGGTTGAATACATGACGGGCTGTCACGGGTGAGCCTTCGCTTCCGAAAGCTTCAACAGCCATGACCATCTCAGCTCAGTGGTGGCTAGTGGGAGCCTGCTGAGTGCATCGGCGCAGTTTTCGGTGCCCGGTCTGTGCCGAATTGTGTAGTCAAAGGCAGCTAGCGTGAGTGCCCACCTCTGTATGCAGGCCGGTGTGTTTGCATTTATGGCCTTGTTGTTGGCCAAAAGGGACGTTAGGGGTTTGTGATCTGTCTCCAGCTCAAATTTCCTGCCAAACAGGTACTGGTGCATTTTCTTTACCGCATATACACAAAACATATAACTGAGCCCTACAGACTAGAAGGTTCCATGTTCAATTTTTAGTCTGTGTTGAGTTAGCTGTAACATCTGTAGAGACGCTAACGGCCTCCATATCTCTGATCCATTAGAGACACACGATCAGGGTTCCTGTCCCTGTCAGTAAAAGAAAGAAAGACTTATATTTATATAGCGCCTTTCACGACCACCTGACGTCTCAAAGCACTTTGCAGCCAATGAAGTTACTTTTCAAGTGTAGTCACTGTTGTAATGTGGGAAACGTAGCAGCCGATTTGCGCACAGCAAGCTCCCACAAACAGCAATGTAATAATGACCAGATAATCTGTTTTTAGTTGTTGATTGAGGGATAAATATTGGCCAGGACACCGGGGAGAACTCCCCTGCTGTACTTCGAATAGTGGCCGTGGGATCTTTTACATCCATCCGAAAGACGGCACCTCCGACAGTGCAGCACTCCCTCAGCACTGCACTGGAGTGTCAGCCTCGATATTTGTGCTCCAGTCTCTGGAGTGGGACTCGAACCCACAACCTTCTGATTCAGAGACGAGAGTGCTGCCCACTGAGCCACGGCTGACAGTATCGAGTGAACCTTGCATGATGTTTGGTGAGGAGAGGACTCAGCCTTGCTGCCGGCTTGTCTGTCCACAATGCCACTCGGGTGAAATACCAGGGAGCCCACGTGCCCAGGAAGCTATACCCCAGCGAGACGTCAGTGCCTTCAGGAGGGGAATAGGGGAGAAAATTGGCAAGCCTAGAGAGAACTCCCCCTGCTCCTCTTCGAATCCTGCAATATCATGGTCTGTAACCAGAGGGACACAGATCTAAGGTAATTGGGCAAAGAACCAGAGGGGAGAAGAGGAGAGTTTATTTACGCAGCGAGTTGTTGTGATCGGGAACGCGCTGCCTGAAAGGGCGGTGGGAGCAGATTCAATACTAACTTTCAAACGGGGAATTGGATGAAAACCTGAACAGGAAAGATGTGCCGGGTTGTGGGGAAAGAGCGGGGAGTGGGACTGATTGGATCGCTCGTTCACAGAGCCGGCACAGGAACGATGGGCCGAATGGCCTCCTCTTGTGCTGTGTGATTCTATAATTCTGTTTATACAGTACCTTATTGTTTCACAACGAAATATCCCAAAGCACTTCAAACAAACACTTGCTCTGCAGTGTAGTTATGTAGGTAAATGAAGCAGCCAATTTATGCACACTGAAACTGGGCGAATGATCAGTTTCTGGTGGTTGACTGATGGACGAATGGTGCTGAGGACACAGAGGGAACTCCCTGCTTTCCTTGAATAGCGTAGGGCCATTGGGACAATGACGGACAGGTAACGACCATCTGACCCATCGAGCCTGTCCCACACAATGACGATACCTTGTGTATCACAACATATACACTCTTCCCCCCCCACCCCCCCCCTAAAACCATGTGACGTCCATTCAACCTTCGGAGGTTTAACATTGCATCTGAAGGGCTTTAACCACCCTAGATTATAAGTTAAAAATCTAGAATGGGACTTGAGCCCATGGCCTTCTGACTCAGAGGTAGCATTGCGTGCAATGAGCGCCTGCTCGCATCCATAATGTGATCTCAGGTCGGCAACTCTGGTTGGGCGTATTCCTGGAGGTTTTATTACACGTTCCATCCTTGCCATGCCCCACCCCCACGCGCCCAATTGGTCGTCCGACACGCCCATCCTCGCGGTGCCCCGCCCCCACACTCCCCATTGGTCGCCTGACAGGCCCACCCTTGTGGAGCCCCGCCTTCCCACGGACAATCGAAAACCAAACAGATTCTTCGTTACCCGATTGGATGATTCTTGACTCTCAGTCAAACAGCTTTTTTTCCCCCCCTCGTCGCCAATATTTTTACAACTGATAACCAAAACTGTTCACAGAAAATGAATCAAAAAGCAGCATTGCCTTTATTCACTGTCCCGATGTTTCTGTCACAGGGTTGTTTTGGGCAGCAGTGTCCGGGAGATTCAATTCCTGGAGACTCCAGGCCAATCCTGGAGGGTTGGCAACCTTCAATTGTGACCACACGTAGAACCATAGAATGCTAGAACAGCACAGGAGACCATTCAGCCCATCGAGTCTGCGCTGGCTCTTTCAAAGAGCAATCCAGTTTACATTGCATTGGATTACATTGGACATACGGCACAGAACAGGCCATTCAGCCCAACCAATCCATGCTCCACTCGAGTCTCCTCCCTTCTTTCTTCATCTCACCCTATCCCCATATCCTTCTATTCCTTTCTCCCCCATGTGTTTATCCAGTTCCCCTTAAATGCATCGATACTATTCGCCTCAACCCCTCCCTGTGGCAGCGAGTTCCACATTCTCACCGCTCTCTGGGTAAAGAAGTTTCTTCTGAATTCCACATTGGATTTATTAGTCAGTATCTTATATTGATGGCCTCTAGTTCTGCTCTTCCCCACAAGTGGAAACATTCTCTCTGTATCCACTCTATCAAAACCTTTCATCATTTTAAAGACCTCCAATAGATCACCCCTCAGCCTTCTTTTATCAAGAGAAAAGAGACCCAGCCTGTTTATCCTTTCCTGATATGTATACCCTCGCATTTCTGGTATCATCCTTGTAAATCTTCTCTGCGCCCTCTCCAGTGCCTCTATATCCTTTTTATAATATGGCGACCAGAACTGTACACAGTGCTCCTTGTGCGGCCTAACCAAGGTTCGATACAGGTTTAGCATAACTTCCCTACTTTTCAATTCTATCCCTCTAGAAATAAACCCTAGTTCTTGGTTTGCTTTTTATGGCCTTGCTAACCTGTGTCGCAACATTTAGTGATGTATATATTTGTATCCGAGATCCCTTTGTTCCTCTACCCCACCCAGACTCACACCCTCCCAGTAATAAGTGACCTCCCTATTCTCCCGACCAAAATATAATATCTCACATTTATCTGTGTTGAGCATCATTTGCCGATTATATGCCCATTCTGCAAGTTTATTAATGTCCCCCTGTAATTTGTTGGTCCTCCTCAGTATTGACTATTGCCCCAATTTGGTGTCATCCACAAATTTAGAAATTGTGTTTTGAATTCCAAAGTCTAAATGGTTAATATAAATTGTGAACAGTGGTCCCAGGACTGATCCTTGTGGAACACCACGACCCACCTTCTGCCCCTGTGAATAGCTGCCCTTTACCCCCACTCTCTGCTTTCTGTCTTGCAGCCAGCTAGCTATCCCTTTCCACCCCTCCCCCTTTCAGTGCTCCTTAAGAATCTGTTCATTTCGAACACTCTCCAGTTCTGACGAAGGATCATCGCCCTGAAACGTTAACCCTGTTTCTCTCACCACTGATGCTGCCTGACCCGCTGAGATTTCCAGCATTTTCTGTTTTTATTGCAGATTCCAGCGTCCGCAGTATTTTGCTTTTGTGCAGCGATCCATTCTGCTACTTGTCCCCTGACTCTGCATTCTCTGACCTTGTTCATCAGTCTATTATGGGGTACCTTATCGAAGGCCTTTTGAAAATCTAGATAAATTACATCTACTGCATTACCCTTGTCTACTCTCTCTGTTACCTCTTTAAAAAATTCAATGAGGTTGGTCAAGCAGGACTTTCCCTTTTGAAATCCATGCTGACTATTCATTATTATATTTTTGGTTTCTCGATATTCTTCTATTTTCTCCTTTATTAGGGATTCCATGATTTCTCCTACCACCGATGTTAAGCTGACTGGTCTATAGTTCCCTGGACATGTTTGATCCCCCTTCTTAAATCTAGGTATTACGTTACGTATCGGCCAGTCCTCTGCACTACACCTTTTTCTAATGAATTATCAAATATGTGTAGTGAGGCCTCTGCTAGCTCTTCCCTAGATTCTTTTAAAATGTGTGGATGTAATCCATCCAGACCAGAGATTTTATTCTCTTTGAGTTTGATTAGTTTATTTAATATATCCCCTCTTTTTATTTTAAATGCACTTATCTCATTACTAATCTCATCATCCATTGTCATGCCCACCTGCTCTATCTCCCTGGTAAATACTGAAGCAAAATACTGATTTAATATTTTCTGCCGTCTCTCTATCGTTACCTGTGGTATTATCCTGTCGCACCCTTATTGGCCCTATTCCCATCCCATCCGTTTTTATTGATGTGCCTGTAAAATATTTTACTATTTTGTTTTATGTTCCTTTGATAATTTAGTTTCATAGTTCCTCTTTGCCTTCCTAATTGTTTTTTTTTGACTTCTCTCCTAATCTTTTTGTATTCTCCCTTATCATGCACTCCCCTGCTGTCTATGTACTCAATGTGGTCTCACTCCCCCCCCGCTCTTTCCCCATATCCCTGCAACTTTTTCCCCTTCAGGTATTTTTCTCCGTTCCCTTTCGAAGGCTACGATTAAGTCTGCCTCCACCACCCTGTCAGGCAGCGCATTCCAGATCCTAACTACTCACTGCGTAAAAATGTTTTTCCTCATGTCGCCTCTGGTCCTTTTGCTGATCACTTTAAATCACTGCCCTCTGGTTACTGACCCTGCAGCCACATGTAAAACCTTCACTCAAAGCATACTTTGTTGAGCTGTGTATTGTTATTGAAGTCGTCACTATGGAAACGTAACATTTTTGAATTGAATTAAAGGCCGTGTTTGTTCTTGCAGGGGGACGCTGGAGATCAAGGACTGATGGGATTTCCCGGCTTCATGGGCCCGAAAGTACGTAGAGGGGAAAAAAATGGGTGAATTAGCACAGAGGAAGCTCGCAGATGAATATGTCATTGCTGTGAAATATTCCTGGGGCACTTGCTAACTTTCCTCTTTCGAGCTGACCCAACTTCTGGAGCTAATTCTTCAGCTTAGGACGCGTGTATTCTGAAAGCTGTTTCTATTGCCCTACAAGTGTCAGCTGTGGCTCAGTGAGCAGCGCTCTCGCATCTGAATCCAAAGGTCGTGGGTTCAAGTCCCACTCCAGGAACTTGTGCACAAAAAAAATCTAGGCTGACACTCCAGTGCAGTGCCGAGGGAGTGCCGCACTGTCGGAGGTGCCGTCTTTCAGATGAGACGTTAAACCGAGGCCCCGTCTGCCCTCTCAGGTGGACGTAAAAGATCCCACGGCACTATTTCGAAGAAGAGCAGGGGAGTTATCCCCGGGGTCCTGGTCAATATTTATCCCTCAATCAATATCACAAAGTGTCCTCGGCTTGTGTCCGCACTGCAGGGTTCAGAAGCTTTTTGAAACGTCAGGCTGGTTCAGCAGAGAGCTGGAGCAAGAGGTTGGGTCATATTGTCGGGGGTGTGGAGGGCAGTAAAGCAGGAGCTCTAAACTGCACCTGGGCCCGGGAGAGTTTGAATCAAGATCTTAGAGGCAAAGAGGGGGAAAAAAATCTTCAATCCCAGCAACCAATGCTTCATCCCAACACAAAGCATGTTCTGACAAGTTTAAGAAAAAGATGTGGAAAAACTGGGAAAAGCAAATCGTAGAAAAAGTTCAAGTTGGTGCCAATTAAAGAAAGACTTGAATTTATATAGCGCCTTTCACAACCACTGGACGTCTCAAAGCGCTTTACATCCAATTAAGTACTATTTGGAGTGTAGTCACTGTTATAATGTGGAAAACGCAGCAGCCAATTTGCGCACAGCAAGCTCCCACAAACAGCAATGTGATAATGACCAGATTATCTGTTTTTGTTATGTTGATTGAGGGATAAATATTAGCCCAAGACAGCGGGGATAACTCCCCTGCTCTTATTCAAAATAGCACCATGGGATCTTTTATGTCCACCTGAGAGAGCAGACGGGGCCTCGGTTTAACAGCTCATCCGAAAGACGGCACCTCTGACAGTTACCTCTGACAGTGCAGCACTCCCTCAGCACTGTACTGGGAGTGTCAGCCTAGATTTTTGTGCTCAAGTCCCTGGAGTGGGACTTGAACCCACAACCTTCTGACTAGACGCGGCTGCCCACTGAGCCACGGCTGACAATATGTTAATAGCAATGCTTGGCTTCGGAATAACATTTTATAAAGAAGCGGCTAACTGTGTGTAGAGCAATGAAAGGAGAATAAAGTTTGCATCAGTTGAAAGTCCGTGATGTGTTTTATTTTGCTAGGGCCCAATTGGCGATATTGGGTATAAAGGAATTCCAGGTCCCAAAGGCCCTGTCGGATTATTTGTAAGTAAACCACTTTATCATCTTTTACGAAGTTTGGAATCTTGTGGCGGGACAGGTCTCAGGCACAGTTGGTTATAGCGATGTTATCTTGTTAGTGTGGTAGGCGGGCAGTATTCCCACCATCAACAGCGCCCATCCGTATAAACATGGCAAACGCTGCTTCCAGGGCAAACACAATCCCGCTGTCCTGGAGCCCCAGAGTAAACATCAAAGATGCAGAAACTTTGCGGGCAATTGTAACCCCCATAGGGTGGGTGTGGGGGTCAAATGTGAATAAAAGGGCAATCTGACCTGAACCTGACCCCAACCCGACCTCAACCTGACCTCAACCTGACCCCAACCCGACCTCAACCTGACCCCAATCCAACCTCAAAATGACTTCAACCTGACCTCAACCTGACCCCAACCTGACCCCAACCCGACCCCAATCCAACCTCAAAATGACTTCAACCTGACCCCAACCCAACCTCAACACGACCTCAACCTGACACTCAACCCGACCTCAACCTGACCCCAACCTGACCTCAACGTGACCCCAACCTGACCTCGACGTGACCCCAACCCGACCTCAACCTGACACTCAACCCGACCCCAACCTGACCTCAACCCGACCTCAAGATGACCTCAACCCGACCTCAACGTGACCCCAACCCAACCTCAAGCTGACCCCAACCCGACCTCAACTTGACCCCAATCCGACCTCAACATGACCCCAATCCGACCTCAACCTGACCCAAACCCAACCTCAACCTTTGGGACGAGCTTCACTTGAACCGTGTCCTGGCGAATCGAATATCTAGGGCTGTAGCGAGGGTTTTAAACGAAATAGTAGTAAAGGTTCCTCTTGGAAAGAGTGATCGACGCATGGTTAAATTTCAAATGCAGTTGAAGGGTGAAAAACCAGTGTCCTGATCTTAAATACAGGCAATTACAAAGATGTGAAGGCAGAGTTGGCTAAAGTGGACTGGGAAAATAGATTAAAGTATGGGACGGTTGGTGAGGCATTTAAGGAGATATTTCATAACTCGCAACAAAAATATATCCCAATGAGAAGGAAAGACTTTAAGAGAAGGGATAACTGCATTATGCTTTTCCAAATGTCCTGCTACTGCTTGCTTGATAATGGACTCCAGCATTTTCCCAACCACAGATGTTAGGCTAAGTGGTCTATAGTTTCCTGCTTTCTGTCTGCCTCCGTTTTTAAATAGGAACGCTACATTTGCTGCTTTCCAATCCGAGGATGAGAATAATTAATAATGGGGGCAGAGACTTTGAACAAATATTTTGTATCACTCTTCAGGGTAGAATATTTTAAAGACATCCCAATAGTGGATAATCAAGGGGCTATAGGGAGGGAGGAACTTAATACAATCACTATCACTAAAGAAGTAGTACTCGGTAAAATAATGGGACTAAAGGCGGACAAATCCCCTGGACCTGATGCTTTAAAAAAGGAGGAAGACAGAAAGCAGGAAACTATAGACCGATTAGCCTAACATCTGTGTTTGGGAAAATGCTGGAGTCTATTATTAAGGAAGCAGTAGCAGGACATTTGGAAATTCAAAATGCAGTCAGGAAGAATCACTATGGTTTTATGAAAGGGAAATCATGTTTGACAAATTTGCTAGAGTTCTTTGAGGATGTAACAAACAGGGTGGATAAGGGGGAACCAGAGGATGTGGTGAATTTGGATTTCCAGAAGGCATTCGATAAGGTGCCACATAAAGGTGACTGCACAAGATAAAAGTTCACGGGGTTGGGGGTAATATATTAGCATGGATAGAGGATTGGCTAACTCACAGAAAACAGAGAGTCGGGATAAATGGATCAAACAGTGACTAGTGGGGTGCCACAGGGATCGGTGCTGGTCCTCAACTATTTACAATCTATATTAATATGGACACCCTCAAAGCCTCCCTGGTAAAGTGCGACATCACCACTGACACCTGGGAGACCCTGGCCGCAGACCGCCCGAGGTGGAGAAAGTGCATCCGGGAGGGCGTTGAGTTCTTCGAATCTCAACGCAAAGAGCGTGAAGAGGTCAGGCGCAGGCAGCGGAAGGAGCGCGCGGCAAACCAGCCCCACCCACCCCTTCCCTCGACGAATGTCTGTCCCACCTGTAACAGGGTCTGTGGCTCTCGTATCGGACTGTTCAGCCATCAAAGAACTCACTTTGGGAGCGGAAGCAAGTCCTCCTCGATTCCGAGGGACTGCCTATGATGATGATGTTAATAACTTGGATGAAGGGACTGAGTGTAATGTAGCCAAGTTTGCTGATGATATAAAGATGGATGGGAAAGCAAGTTGTGAAGAGGACACAAAGAATCTGCAAAGGGATATATACAGGCTAAGTGAGTGGGCAAACATTTCGCAGATGGAGTATAATGTGGGAAACTGTGAGGTTATCCACTTTGGTAGGAAAAATAAAAAAGCAAATTATTATTTAAATGGAGAGAGATTACAAAATGTTGCAGTACAGAAGGACCTGGGGATCCTTGTGCATGAAACACAAAAAGTTAGTATGCAGGTACAGCAAGTGATCAGGGAGGCCAATGGAATGTTGGCCTTTATTGCAAGGGGGATGGAGTATAAAAGCAGAGAAGTCCTGCTACAACTGTACAGGGTATTGGTGAGGTCACACCTGGAGTACTGCGTACAGTTTTGGTCTCCGTAATTAAGGAAGGATATACTTGCATTGGAGGCAGTTCAGAGAAGGTTCACTCGGTTGATTCCTGAGATGACGGGGTTGACTTATGAAGATAGGTTGAGTAGGTTGGACCTCTACACATTAGAGTTTAGAATAATGAGAGGTGATCTTATTGAAATATATAAGACACTGAGGGGACGCGACAAGGTGCATGCAGAGAGAATATTTCCATTGATGGGGGAATCTAAAACTAGGGGGCATAGTTTAAGAATAAGGGGTCACCCATTTAGAATTGAGCTGAGGAGGAATTTCTTCTCTCAGAGGGTTGTGAATCTTTGGAATTCTCTGCCTCGGAGAGCTGTGGAGGCTGGGTCATTGAATATATTTAAGGCGGAGATAGACAGATTTTTGAGCGATAACGGAGTAAAGGGTTATGGGGAGCGGGCGGGGAAGTGGAGCTGAGTCCATGATCAGATCAGCCATGATCTTATTGAATGGCGGAGCAGGCTCGAGGGGCCAAATGACCGACTCCTGCTCCTATTTCTTATCTTCTTATGTTCTAACCTGACCCCAAACCGACTTGAGCCCAAACCCCAAACCGACCTGAAGCTGACCCCAACTCGCCTACTTCCGGTTTTAACGGGAACGGGTCGGTGGGCGGGCGACCAATCCGCTCTCAGGAGGCGGGTTGGTCACGGAGATCTTTTAAGGAGGCAGCGAACCTCCATGTTAGCGTAAGGGTTATTTTTGATGCCTTGGGAAACCCGTCAGCTGAAGGGAGGCGAGAAGGGCAGCGAATAGTGTCTGTCCAGCACAGCTTGTGGGTCAGGAGGAGCAGAACTGCTTCCCCACCCTCCCCGGTCCAAACTGCACCCCCCCCCACCTACCACCACCGCGACCTCTCTGAGACCCCTCCCGATGATTGACCTCCCACGGACCGACCGCCAGTGAACCTCCCAATGACCCTCCCGATGACCCCCCCCGATGACCCCCCCCCCGATAACCGACACCCCCCCCCCCCTCACCAACGCAATCTCTCTGAGACCCCTCCCGATGATTGACCTCCCAGTGACCCTCCCGATGAGCCCCCAATCTCCTGCTCCTGTTTCTTATGTAACTCCATTCGCAGTGCCTTCGTGTCCCCCTTGTTGACTCATTTGATAGCGTTCCTGGAACTAGTTGCTTGTCCACTGCCTTGTGTGAGGAGGTATGAAACCAGAGAAAGAAACTTTCTATAACGGGGACGTGGAGAGAGGAAACCAAAGCAACTAAACCAGTTTCATATATTCGCTAAAGTTGAAAGTTGAGTTGTCCCAAGAATTCTCGGGCTAGAAACTGCCCCTTGCCCTGAACCCGTTCCGATGGTGTTTACCGCAGCTACGGGTCAGGTCACTTCTTCAGAAACATTCCGCTCTTTGGGGTTTTTTTGGGGGGGGGGGTTTTGATCCAGAAGTCGGTGTGTAAATGGGCGGGGCAAAGACACGGCGGTGAATAGGCTCCTCCCCCAACTCCCGCCCCCTCAGTGGCTGTCACCGCCGCGATGACATCATCACGCGCCGGGTCACCTCGGCTCTCCCCTTCACTTAAAGGGGCGAGCCTCCGCGATTATCAACTTCGGCTCACTGGGCCACCAGGGAGGGTTTCGGCCGGGCCCAAGAGGGGGGGGGGGGTGCCAGTCTGTCTGATGGCGGCCCGGCCGAACCCGGGGGGCACAATCGTCGGGCCGCCCTAGCGGCAGTGCGCCCTCTCCCCTGAGGGAAACCGTCCCGCCGTTGCAGAAGGCCGCAGCCTCACCGGACCATCGGGGAAAAACAGGTTTTGGCACCGCTGGGCGGGCCGAAGATTTTCCGAGGGGGGGGGTTAGATCGGCGGTGCTCACGGTGATGATGCACTTACCACGGATCGGGGGAGGGGGGGAGGTCGGGCAGCGCCGGGAAACCCCAGGAGGACAATTGGACAATCGGCAGCCATTGTAGCAAAGGTCGGTGGCCATTGTACCACCGATTGTTGGGAGTAACAGGCCTGACGAAGAGGGCCAATTTCGGCACCTTATTGTCAGATCACAGCCTATCAAAGGGAAACTAATTCCAATCCAGCTTGGAAAGTAGGAATGTCTCATGTTCTTCCCACTCCGATATGGATTCCAATTTTCAATTTTCTTTCATGGAAAGGGATATTCTGGACCGGTTGGACCCGAGGGGATCATCGGGCCTGCTGGGAAACCTGTAAGTACAGCCTGGCTTGTTCCTTTACCGCAAACGCCTTTGACAGTGAATGATTTCTGCTGCGTTCCCTTCACCCTTGATGATGTGTCCTTACTATACAGTGTAAATACACACGAGGCCCATGCTTGAGAGAAGGTCACTCTGTGACCAGTTACCTTTATTTGCCAGCGCTGAAGTGATGAAGGTGGGTGGAGCTTCCCCTTTTATACCTGAAGGTCCAGGTTAGGAGTGTCTCCCACAAGTTCACCCCCTAGTGGTCAGTGTTCTCACAGTGCACAACTTAGGTCAGATTATACATAGACTGCAATGACAGTTGAGTACATGACACTTGACCTGCTGATCAACAACAGGATATCCTGCAGTCAATGCGCGCCCTCGATCCTTGAGTTAACGGTGGGGCCCATGTGCAAGCACTCCTTCGCGGGATCACTGTCTGCAGCATTGGTCACATGGATAGTTCTGCCCATGGGAATAATTATCAATTGCATGAAGTAATTTAATGGCCCCATTTTTTTATAAACCTTGTTTGCGAAATAAATATTAATGTCCTGCAATTTGTCCCAAAAGTGCGCAAAGGATTGTGGGTGGGTCACGAGCCCAAATGACACCTGGGGGAGGGCAATTCAGCCAACCCGAGTTCCTCCACCGAGAAAGATACAACTGCATTAACGATTCCATGGTTTTAGCCGACACTGCTCTTTCTGGGATTCCCCTTAGTGTCTTGCTCGCTGACCCACACTGGCTCCCAGACTGCTCACCCATCACTCTCTGCTCGCTGATCCACACTGGCTCCCGGTCCCACTTGCCCATCACTCCCTGTGCTCGCTGACCCAGACTGGCTCCCGGTCCCGTTCACCCATCACTCCCTGTGCTCGCTGACCCACACTGGCTCCCAGTCCCGTTCACCCATCACCCCCTGTGCTCGCTGACCCACACTGGCTCCCAGTCCCGTTCACCCATCACCCCCTGTGCTCGCTGACCCACACTGGCTCCCAGTCCCGTTCACCCATCACCCCCTGTGCTCGCTGACCCACACTGGCTCCCAGTCCCGTTCACCCATCACCCCCTGTGCTCGCTGACCCACACTGGCTCCCGGTCCCGTTCACCCATCACCCCCTGTGCTCGCTGACCCACACTGGCTCCCGGTCCCGTTCACCCATCACCCCCTGTGCTCGCTGACCCACACTGGCTCCCGGTCCCGTTCACCCATCACCCCCTGTGCTCGCTGACCCACACTGGCTCCCGGTCCCGTTCACCCATCACCCCCTGTGCTTGCTGACCCACACTGGCTCCCGGTCCCATTCACCCATCACCCCCTGTGCTCGCTGACCTACATTGGTACCCGGTCCGGCAACGCCGCGATTTAAAAATTCTCATCCTTGTGTTCAAATCCCTCCATGGCCTCCCCCCTCCCCATCTCTGTAATCTCCTCCAGCCACACAACCCTCCGAGATTTCTGCGCTCCTCTAATTCTGGCCTCTTGTCCATTCCTGTTTATAATCGCTCCACCATCGGTGGCCGTGCCTTCAGCTGCCTGGGCCCCAAGCTCTGGAACTCCCTCCCTAAACCTCTCCCCCTCTCTCCTCCTTTAAAACAATCCTTAAAACCCACCTCTTTGATCAAGGATTTGGTCACCTGTCCTAATGTCTCCTGATGTGGCTCGGTGTCAAATTGTGTCTGATATACGTTCCTGTGAAACGCCTTGGGATATTTCACTATCCTAAAGGCGCTACATAAATGCACGTTGTTGTTGATGAGACTTTTAACCCATCGAGTGGCAAATATCTAAGCGACTGCCAGTGAAAAGGCAACACATTAAATACTGAAAGCGGAAAAACTCTCCAGGGCTGTGGGGAAAGAGCGGGGGGAGTGGGACTAATTGGATCGCTCGATCACAGAGCTGACACAGGTACGATGAGCCGAATGGCCTCCTTCGGTGCTGTCTCAGTCGATGGATCGATGATATCAGAGCCACTGAACCACAAGCAGCTCACTGATTGGACCACTGAGTCCTCCACACGTAGTTATTCTCCAATTCATCAATCTTATTTTTCTGTTTCTTCCCAGGGTCCTAAAGGGGTAAAAGGAACCAGAGGGGAAATGGTAAGGCCTTTTACTAACTAACTGCCGCACTCTCGTCACCTGCGTGTGTGTGTCTGCATGTCTGTGTGTGTGTGCGCGCTTATGTGTACGTATATGTCTGTGTGTATGTGCGTGTGCATATGTGTGCATTTGTTAATTGCCAATAAGCACTTATCCCACTGTAAAGACTTAAGCACATAATCTAGACTGACACTCCCTGTGCAGTGTTGAGGGAGCGCTGCACTGTCGGAGGGGCAGTACTGACGGAGCGCTGCACTGTCGCAGGGTCAGTACTGAGGGAGTGCTGCACTGTCGGAGGGGCAGTACTGAGGGAGTGCTGCACTGTCGCAGGGTCAGTACTGAGGGAGCACTGCACTGTCGGAAGGTCAGTACTGAGGGAGTGCTACACTGTCGCAGGGTCAGTACTGAGGGAGTGCTGCACTGTCACAGGGTCAGTACTGAGGGAGTGCTGCACTGTCGGAGGGGCAGTACTGAGGGAGTGCTGCACTGTCACAGGGTCAGTACTGAGGGAGTGCTGCACTGTCGGAGGGGCAGTACTGAGGGAGTGCTGCACTGTTGGAGGGGCAGTACTGAGGGAGTGCTGCACTGTCGCAGGGTCAGTACTGAGGGAGCGCTGCACTGTCGGAGGGGCAGTATTTGGATGAGACGTTAAACCGAGGCCCCGTCTGCTCTCTCAGGTGGATGTAAAAGATCCCATGGCACTATTTTGAAGAAGAGCAGGGGAGTTATCCCCGGTGTCCTGGGACCAATATTTATCCCTCAATCAACATCACTAAAACAGATTATCTGGTCATTATCACATTGCTGTGTGTGGGAGCTTGCTGTGCGCAAATTGGCTGCTGCATTTCCCACCTTACAACAGTGACTACACTTCAAAAGTACTTCATTGGCTGTAAAGCGCTTTGGGACGTCCGGTTGTTGTGAAAGGCGATGTATTACATCCTTCTTGGGTTGTGAGGGAATTCCCCGGATTTGCCCAGAGCCCCGTACGCAGTCACTTGAGACAAAGTCAAGTGTCGAGACATACTGTGGTCGTGCTCAACAGGTGCTCCTATTGTGCTGAGATCAGAGCTGTACCTGTCCTCACTTGGCCCTCCCTCAAACGGCTGCACTCGGGGCCCTGAGGGGAGGCGGCCAGAACTGTCGGAATTTGGCCGAGGATCGAACCTCGGAGATACCCTCACAGTTAATAGCCACCGCATTCCTCGCAGATTCAGTCATAAGCTGGACAAGGGCTCTCCAGCTGGAGATCAGAACCATTCTGCAAATCCGACGACTATCTTCGATATTCAGCAGCGGCGATATGAGGAATGCATTTTTTACGCAGGGAGTTGTTGTGATCGGGAACGCGCTGCCTGAATGGGCGGTGGGAGCAGATTCGATCGTAACTTTCAAACGAGAAATTAGATAAATACTTGAAGGGGAAAGATGTGCCGGGCTGTGGGGAAAGAGCGGGGAGTGGGACTGATTGGATCGCTCTGTCACCGAGCCGGCACAGGAACGATGGGCCCAATGGCCCCCTGTTATATATCACTCTATGATTTAAGGCCCCTCGAGCCTATTCCGCCATTCGATCAGGATCATGAGCCGACCTGATCATAACTCCATCTTACCCGCCTTGGTTCCATAACCCTAAATGCCCGTGGCCACCAAGAATCCAAGGATTTACAAAGTGTTTAGATGAAGTATGTGCAGTAATGTGACCGAACTCCAATGTCAGAAAGCGTTCCTTCTGTCTGTGACCGCCGAGGCCCATTGCTTTGCTTTGCAATGCGTTGTCTCTTTAATCCCCACATTTCTTTTCTGCTTTCTGCTCCATCCTTCTTTCCTTTGTCTTTATTTTTACGCTCCTGAACCCACCTGCCCGGTCCGGCAACGCCTCGATTTTAAAACTCTCATCCTTGTTTACCAAGTCCCTCCGTGGCCCTCGCCCCCTCCCTATCTCTGTAATCTCCTCCAGCCCTATAACCTCCCCGAGATCTCTGCGCTCCTCTAATTCTGGCCTCTTGTCTATCTCCTGATTATAATCGCTCCACCATCGGTGGCCGTGCCTTCAGCTGCCTGGGCCCCAAGCTCTGGAACTCCCTCCCTAAACCTCCCCACCTCTCTACCTCTCGTCCTTTACGACGCTCCTTAAAATCCACCTCGTTGACCCAACTTGTCACCTATTTCCTGATGTGGCTCGGTGTCAAATTTTGTTTGATTAAGCTCCCGTGAAGCACCTTGGGACGTTTTATTACATTAAAGGCGCTATATAAATATAGGTTGTTGTTAAAGTTGCCCATTAAATTATCCCGCTTTATTACTCGGAATTCTCCAGCTAAACAGTTTTGATTTGGCTTTGTTGCAAGAGAATGGCTAACACTAAAACGTGAAACAGTGTCTTCAATATCGACTTGAAATGGAGAAATTTATAGGAACGTGGGGACATCGGAACAGGAGGAGGCCATTCAGCCCCTCGAGCCTGTTACACAGGAACAGGAGGAGGCCATTCAGCCCCTCGAGCCTGTTACACAGGAACAGGAGGAGGCCATTCAGCCCCTCGAGCCTGTTACACAGGAACAGGAGGAGGCCATTCAGCCCCTCGAGCCTGTTACACAGGAACAGGAGGAGGCCATTCAGCCTCTCGAACCTGTTACACAGGAACAGGAGGAGGCCCATTCAGCCCCTCGAGCCTGTTACACAGGACAGGAGGAGGCCATTCAGCCCCTCGAGCCTGTTACACAGGATCAGGAGGAGGCCATTCAGCCCCTCGAGCCTGTTACACAGGAACAGGAGGAGGCCCATTCAGCCCCTCGAGCCTGTTACACAGGAACAGGAGGAGGCCATTCAGCCCCTCGAGCCTGTTACACAGGAACAGGAGGAGGCCATTCAGCCCCTCGAGCCTGTTACACAGGAACAGGAGAAGGCCATTCAGTCCCTCGAGGCTGTTACACAGGAACAGGAGGAGGCCATTCAGCCCCTCGAGCCTGTTACACAGGAACAGGAGGAGGCCCATTCAGCCCCTCGAGCCTGTTACACAGGAACAGGAGGAGGCCATTCAGCCCCTCGAGCCTGTTACACAGGAACAGGAGGAGGCCCATTCAGCCCCTCGAGCCTGTTACATAGGAACAGGAGAAGGCCATTCAGCCCCTCGAGCCTGTTACACAGGAACAGGAGGAGGCCCATTCAGCCCCTCGAGCCTGTTACACAGGAACAGGAGGAGGCCATTCAGCCCCTCGAGCCTGTTACACAGGAACAGGAGGAGGCCCATTCAGCCCCTCGAGCCTGTTACATAGGAACAGGAGAAGGCCATTCAGCCCCTCGAGCCTGTTACACAGGAACAGGAGGAGGCCCATTCAGCCCCTCGAGCCTGTTACACAGGAACAGGAGGAGGCCATTCAGCCCCTCGAGCCTGTTACACAGGAACAGGAGGAGGCCCATTCAGCCCCTCGGGCCTGTTACACAGGAACAGGAGGAGGCCATTCAGCCCCTCGAGCCTGTTACATAGGAACAGGAGGAGGCCATTCAGCCCCTCGAGCCTGTTACACAGGAACAGGAGGAGGCCCATTCAGCCCCTCGAGCCTGTTACACAGGAACAGGAGGAGGCCATTCAGCCCCTCGAGCCTGTTACATAGGAACAGGAGGAGGCCATTCAGCCCCTCGAGCCTGTTACACAGGAACAGGAGGAGGCCCATTCAGCCCCTCGAGCCTGTTATACAGGAACAGGAGGAGGCCATTCAGCCCCTTGAGCCTGTTCCGCCACGCAGTGTGATCGTAGCTGATCTGTGACCTGACTCCATCTACCCGTCTTCGGCCCAATTCCCTTAATACCTTTGGGTAACAGAAATTATTAATCTCAGATTTAAAATTGATCCAGCATCAACTGCCGTTTGCGGAAGAGACCGCCCTGTGTGTAGAAGTGTTTCCTAATTTCACTCCTGAAAGGTCTGGCTCTAATTTTTAGACTCTGCTCCTTAGTCCTGGCCTCCCCAACAGTTTCTTAAACGATAAGGGAATAAAGGGTTATGGGGAGCGGGCGGGGAAGTGGAGCTGAGTCCATGATCAGCCGTGATCTTATTAAATGGCGGAGCAGGTTCGAGGGGCCATATGGCCTATTCCTGCTCCTATTTCTTATGTTCTTACAGAACCATAGAAACATAGAAAATAGGTGCAGGAGTAGGCCATTCGGCCCTTCTAGCCTGCACCGCCATTCAATGAGTTCATGGCTGAACATGCAACTTCAGTACCTCATTCCTGCTTTCTCACCATACCCCTTGATCCCCCTAGTAGTAAGGACTTCATCTAACTCCTTTTTGAATATATTTAGTGAATTGGCCTCAACAACTTTCTGAGGTAGAGAATTCCACAGGTTCACCACTCTCTGGGTGAAGAAGTTTCTCCTCATCTCGGTCCTAAATGGCTTACCCCTTATCCTTAGACTATGTCCCCTGGTTCTGGACTTCCCCAACACTGGGAACATTCTTCCTGCATCTAACCTGTCTAAACCCGTCAGAATTTTAAACGTTTCTATGAGATCCCCTCTCATTCTTCTGAACTCCAGTGAATACAAGCCCAGTTGATCCAGTCTTTCTTGATATGTCAGTCCCGCCATCCCGGGAATCAGTCTGGTGAACCTTCGCTGCACTCCCTCAATAGCAATATGTTCCCCTTAGTATTCTGAAAGTTTTGATCGGATCACTCCTTAACCTTCTGAATTCCAGGGAATACAGCCCTAGTTTGTGTAATCTTCCCTTGTAACTTAACCCTTGCAATCCGGGTATCATTTGAGGAAAAGAGCAGGGGGGAGCGGGACTGATTGGATCGCTCTGTCACCGAGCCAGCACAGGAACGATGGGCCCAATGGCCTTCCTCTGTTCTGTATCAGTCTATGATAGTGTAGTTTGAACTGCTTTATTACAGACTGTTTCAACCACGCTAAGGCCATATAATCAACTCGTTTCAAGGATGGATTTCCCTAGCGATGTTTCTTAGTGTAGCTGAAACCACTCGGTAAAGCTTACGCACAGAGTTTAGCGACATTGGGAAGCGCACGGCTTGTTCGAACAAATAGCAGACGTTTCATAGACCACTTTACCCATTTGAAGGAGAATTGATTGGAACGATCAGATTCGTGGCTTCAGACTTGTGTGTAGATTAAAAGAATATTAAAATTAGATAAAGCAAAAAAAAAATCATCCATGGTGGGACTTTAAAATTGCTCAAATGCTGTCCAGGGAGATGATGCATTTCACGGTGGGATAGTCAGCCGCAGTTGCAGTTCTGAGCGACTGCCACTAGGCGGTGCTGTGCCGCCATCTCCTGGCAAAAATCAGGTACTACCACTCCTGCCCTGCAATGGGAACGTGGTCTTATCGCAGACTTGTGGGCAAAGGTTTCTCTGCTTACGGAGCCCACCGATCTTTGTCTCCATCCTCTTTATTATTTTGGCGCATTTTCTCCTCTTCTGAAGAAGTTTGCCTCTTTGTTCGATTAGGATCTCTTAGCGCAGGACACCCTCCAATAAACGGCAGCAAGGTCAGACCCCATCCTCGCCCGATGCTCTGACACATGCACGTTTAGTCATCTGGACCCCGAGTTAATCCGATCGTAAAATCATAGGCCTTTACGGCACAGAAGGAGGCCATTTTTAGCAACAGCCAGAAAAGGTCCATTTGGCCTAATCCTACTTTCCAGCTCTCGGTCCGTAGCCTTGTAGGTAACGGCACTTGGAGTGCAAAAAAAAAGAACAAATGAAAAGGATTTAAGATTGCGAACTTCATCTCGCGAGCCGTGAGCGCCGAGGCCCATTGTCGCCACAGATCGGCAACTCTGGTCTGATGTATTCCAGGAGGTTTCATCACCTGACCTCCTGACCCCACACTCCCGCCATTGGCCTCCCAACAAGCCCCGCCCCCATACCCCCGCCATTGGTCGCCCGACATGTCCCACCCTCGCACAGCCCCGCCCCCACACTCCCGCCATTGGTCGCCCGACATGTCCCACCCTCGCACAGCCCCGCCCCCACACGCCCGCCATTGGTCGCCCGACATGTCCCACCCTCACACAGCCCCGCCCCCACACTCCCACCATTGGTCGCCTGACATGTCCCACCCTCACACAGCCCCGCCCCCCCACACTCCCGCCATTGGTCGCCCGACATGTCCCAACCTCGCACAGCCCCACCCCCCCACACTCCCGCCATTGGTCGCCCGACATGTCCCAACCTCGCACAGCCCCGCCCCCCCACACTCCCGCCATTGGTCTCTTGACACTCCTAACTTGAGGAAGGACATTCTTGCTATTGAGGGAGTGCAGCGAAGGTTCACCAGACTGATTCCCGGGATGGTGGGACTGACCTATCAAGAAAGACTGGATCAACTGAGCTTGTATTCACTGGAGTTCAGAAGAATGAGAGGGGACCTCATGGAAACGTTTAAAATTCTGACGGGTTTAGACAGGTTAGATGCAGGAAGAATGTTCCCAATGTTGGGGAAGTCCAGAACCAGGGGTCACAGTCTGAGGATAAGGGGTAAGCCATTTAGGACCGAGATGAGGAGAAACTTCTTCACCCAGAGAGTGGTGAACCTGTGGAATTCTCTACCACAGAAAGTAGTTGAGGCCAATTCACTAAATATATTCAAAAAGGAGTTAGATGAAGTCCTTACTACTCGGGGGATCAAGGGGTATGGCGAGAAAGCAGGAAGAGGGTACTGAAGTTTCATGTTCAGCCATGAACTCATTGAATGGCGGTGCAGGCTAGAAGGGCTGAATGGCCTGCTCCTGCACCTATTTTCTATGTTTCTATGACACCCCCCACTCTCGTGGTGCCCTGCCTTCCCACGGCCAATCAGACAGCGAACAGACTCTTCGTCACCCGATTGGTTGATTCTTGTCTGCCAGTCAAGGACCCTTGTTTTTCACCCTCCTCCCATATTTTTATAATTGATCAACAAAAGGTTTTCAAAGAAAATTAAGCAAACAGGGCAATCCTGGACCGTTGGCAGCTCCTTCCCCTCTTCCCGATATCAGTTCCTCCGGCATGGCTGGGGAATCCAACCTGGGACCTTCCGGGTACATAACTATTGACAGCCTTGACCATCTGAGCTATCGGGAGAGCCTAGAGGTCCCTAATGAACCCTCTAGGCAATTCTGTAAAATCATTGGGAAGTACTGTAATACTTATAATGGTTCCGTAAAAAGGGATACAATAAAATGCACATCCATGGGGGTCCCTGACAACCTGCATTGTTATAGCGCCTTTAATATAGCAAAATGTCCCAAGGAGCTGCACAGGAGCGATTATCAAACACATTATGACACTGAGCCACATAACGAGAGACTGTATGAGGACAGGCCACCAAAAGCTGGGACAAAGAGGTGGGTTTTAAGGAGCATCTTAAAGGAGGAGAGAGAAGCGGAGAGGTTTAGGGAGGGAATTCCAGAGCTTGGGGCCCAGGCAGCTGAAGGCACGGCCACCGATGGTCACCAAGAGGACAGAGCTGGAGGCGTGCAGACCAAACTGCAAAGAGGGATGAGCTTAAGCAGATCAAGTGGAAGGGTAGCACTCAAGAAAATGTCAGTGAGCTCAAATGGGATTAATTTTAAGGACATATTACTGACCATGCGTGACAAATAAATATCACGGTTCAATCATAGTCAGGTCTGGTTCAGTGGGTAGGACCCTCACCTCAGAGGCAGAAGGTTGTGGGTTCAAGTCCCACTCCAGAGACTCGAGCACAAAAGTCTAGGTTTGACACCATGCTGGCTGGGACTAGCATCATTTCCAGGAGAGCCCGGCATCCCACCATTACTGCCTCATGACCCTGGGGGGTGGGGGGAAGGTCATTGATGAAACAGCTGAAGATGGTTGGGCCTAGGACACTGCCCTGAGGAACTCCTGCAGCGATGTCCTGGGGCTGAGATGATTGACCTCCAACCACCACAACCATCTTCCTTTGTGCTGGGTATGACTCCAGCCAGTGGAGAGTTTTCCCCCTGATTCCCATTGACTTCAGTTTTACTCGGGCTCCTTGATGCCACACTCTGTCAAATGCTGCCTTGATGTCGAGGGCAGTCACTCTCACCTCACCTCTGGAATTCAGATCTTTTGTCCATGTTTGGACCAAGGCTGTAATGAGGTCTGGAGCCGAGTGGTTCTGGCGGTACCCAAACTGAGCATCGGTGAGCAGGTTATTGGTGAGTAAGTGCCGCTTGATAGCACTGTCGACAACATCCTTCCATCACTTTGCTGATGATTGAGAGTAGACTGATGGGGCGGTAATTGGCCGGATTGGATTTGTCCTGCTTTTTGTGGACAGGACATACCTGGGCAATTTCCACATTGTCGGGTAGATGCCATGTTGCCATTATCATCATCGCCGGTCCTTCAAGCGAGGATGACTTGCTTCCACGAGAGTTCACAGATATTTCAATGGAGGACCCGATGTTCCCAGTCCTGAACTCCAATTGAGGGGATGGAAGATGCCTGTGTGTGGATTGTTTTAACGTGGGGTGACCGTTGCACACCAGCCACCACACGGGGCTTGACAGAGCTAGGTCTTGGTCCAGTGGCAAGGGTTAACCAGGACGACTGGAAACCAGCTCTGCTGCACGGACCCAGTGCGCACACATACCGCACAGTGTGGGCTGCCCCGGGCCCTCGGCTCTTCTGGGCCCCGTACCCTCATTCGCCGCACCTTCGCCCGCGATGCTCCAGGGTCCAATGCTCCAGCTCTATTTATACCCCCGACCTGCGGTGGTGGTCTCACAGGTCAGCCAGTGTTGTAGCTGTACTGGAACAGCTTGGCTAGAGGCGCGGCTAGTTCTGGAGCACAAGTCTTCAGCACGACAGCCGGGATATTGTCGGGGGCCCATAGCCTTTGCTGTATCCAGTGCGCTCAGCCGTTTCTTGATATCACGTGGAGTGAATCGATTTGGCTGAAGACTGGCTGCCGTGATTGTGGGGATCTCAGGAGGAGGCCGATATGGACCATCCACTCGGCACTTCTGGCTGAAGATGGTTGCAAATGCTCCAGCCTTGTCTTTTGTACTCACG
Source organism: Pristiophorus japonicus (assembly GCF_044704955.1). NCBI lineage: Eukaryota > Metazoa > Chordata > Chondrichthyes > Pristiophoridae > Pristiophorus > Pristiophorus japonicus. The sequence continues at coordinate 2,161,929 of NC_091984.1, read as the reverse complement.
TGCTGGGCTCTGCCATCATTGAGGATGGGGATATTCATGGAGCCTCCTCCTCCCGTTAGTTGTTTAATGGTCCACCACCATTCACTACTGGATGTGGCAGGACTACAGAGCTTGAAGCGAGTTAGGGTACGGGCAGCTGAGTTTTGGATGACCTCAAGTTTACGGAGGGTGAAATGTGGGAGGAAGACCAGGCAAGCAAGACTAGTCTCGAGGCAACAAAGGCACAGAGGAGTGATTCAGCATCATCATTCACAAAATGTTAGCACAGGCATCAACTTTCCAATTGCACTTTTTTTTTTAATGTATTTTTTGTCTTATTTGTTTCCTGTTGTGGAAACATTGATTCTTGATGGGGCCAGAACCTCTCAAATACCTTGTCCCAAGTGATCATTTCTCCCGGGCAAGCCTGGATTATGAGGCGAGATTACATAAACTATGCTTGTATTCCCTGGAATATCGAAGGTTAAGGGGTGATTTCGTTTAGTTATTTTTTTAGGATTTTGAAAGGAATGGATAAGGTAGATGGAGAGAAACTGTTCCCACTTGTGAGAGAATCTAGGACAGGGGGACATAACCTTAAAATCAGATCCAGGCCGCTCAGGAGAGAAGTTAGACCATTAGAACATAAGAAATAGGAGCAGGAGTAGGCCATACGGCCCCTCGAGCCTGCTCCGCCATTCAATAAGATCATGGCTGATCCGATCATGGATCAGCTCCACTTCCCCGCCCGCTCCCCATAACCCTTTACTCCCTCATCGCTCAAACATCTGTCTATCTTCGCCTTAAATATATTCAATGACCCAGCCTCCACAGCTCTCTGGGGCAGAGAATTTCACAGATTTATGACCCTCTGAGAGAAGAAATTCCTCCTCATCTCAGTTTTAAATGGGCAGCCCCTTATTCTGAGACTATGTCCCCTAGTTTTAGTTTCCCCTATGAGTGGAAATATCCTCTCTGCATCCACCTTGTCAAGCCCCCTCATAATCGTATATGTTTCGATAAGATCACCTCTCATTCTTCTGAACTCCAATGTGTATAGGCCCAACCTACTCAACCTATCTCCATAAGTCAACCCCCTCATCTCCGGAATCAACCCAGTGAACCTTCTTTGAACAGCCTCCAATGCAAGTATATCCTTCCTTAAATACAGAGACCAAAACTGTATGCAGTACTCCAGGAAACATTTATTCACACAAAGGGTGCTACTAGTGTGGAACTCTCCCACAAAAAGCAGCAGATGCTGGTTCCATTCATAATTTTAAATGAGATCAATAGATTTTTGCTCTACAATTGTATAAAAGGATATGGAGCCAAGGCAGGGAGATAGAATTCGGATAAAGACCAACCATGATCTTATTGAATGGCGAAACAGGCTCGAGGGGCTGAATGGCCTCCTCCTGTTCCTATGGTTAAAGGCTCGAGGGGCTGAATGGCCTCCTCCTGTTCCTGTGTAACAGGCTCGAGGGGCTGAATGGCCTCCTCCTGTTCCTGTGTAACAGGCTCGAGGGGCTGAATGGCCTCCTCCTGTTCCTGTGTAACAGGCTCGAGGGGCAGAATGGCCTCCTCCTGTTCCTGTGTAACTGGCTCGAGGGGCTGAATGGCCTCCTCCTGTTCCTATGGTAACAGGCTCGAGGGTCTGAATGGCCTCCTCCTGTTCCTACGGTAACAGGCTCGAGGGGTTGAATGGCCTCCTCCTGTTCCTATCTTCCCACATTTTCCGTCATTCTCCGCAGAGATGCCACACCACTTTGCCAGCATCAGTCACCAGTCCGTTGTCAGAAGTTGGATCCTTGAATGATTTCCTCTTCATTCTCCAGGCAGTAACTGTAGCCCAGACTACGATCAGAAAGTGGGCACAGATGGGAATGGAACCTGTGGCCAACTGCCCTACATGGTTTAGTTCTGCATCAGTGGTGCCTTTATCAGTAAGACCATTTGAAATGTGGCAAACCAAATATAATCCATTTATTGTGTTCGACCAAGTGCAGACTCATGCAATGTCTTTCTGCAGTAGTTACACAGACAAAGAAACACAATCGGCCCATCTTTCTCTGGTTAGGGACGCAACCCTCCTCAATTCTTTCGATCCCAACTCTACAAATTGTTACGGATAGCTCAATATAGAGTTACATCGGATATACAGCACTACCAGTCCGTGCCGGCATTTATGCTCCACTCGAGCCTCCTCCTGTCTTTCCCCACCTAAATCTATCAGCATAACCCTCTATTCCCTTCTCCCTCATATGTTTATCTAGCCTCCCCTTAAATGCATCGATACTATTCGCCTCAACCCCTCCCTGTGGCAGCGAGTTCCACATTCTTACCACTCCCTGGGTAAAGAAGTTCCTTCTGAATTCCCCATTGGATTTCTTGGTGACGATCTTATATTGATGGCCTCTAGTTTTGCTCTTCCCACAAGTGGAAACATTCTCTCTGTATTCACTCTATCAAAACCTTTCATAGTTTTAAAGACCTCAATTAGTTCACCCCTCTTTATAGGTCTCTAGTCACGCACACTGTCCTTGCTGATTCATTCTGGCACGACAAGTGTTATTGTGAACAAGACCCCCAGAAATGAGAGAGTTCCTACAAACTTCCGGACGGTCATTCCGTTTATCATCCGAACCTGCTACTAATCAATCTGAGCTCATTGTCCCGGTTCCTTACCTCAAGACTGTCTTGGGAAGCTTGTTTGACAGCGTGGGGACAAGAGGAGGTCAACAGGCACAGGTTACACGTCCGGTACTTTCAGCAAATGCTAAACAGCAACACCTGACCCGTCAAACCCCATCGCATCCTGGGAATGAACAACGTTAACCATTTCATTATTTCTAATCACAAATCCACAAGCCATTTATAAGTAAAGATACAGTTAAGAACCCCAAACATATGAGGTTAAACTAAATCCTAATCTTATGTATATCATCATCATCATCATAGGCGGTCCCTCGAACGAGGGTAACTTGCTTCCACGAGAGTTCACAGATGTTTCAATGAAGGACCTGATGTTCCAGTCTACATCCTGAAGGGTGGAAGATGCCTGTGGGTGGATTTTTTTAACGTGGGGTGACCGTTGTACACCAGCCACCACACGGGGCTTGACAGAGCGAGGTCTTGGTCCAGTGGCAAGGGTTAACCAGGACGACTGGAGACCTGCTCTGCTGCACGGACCTAGTGCGCACACATATCGCAGTGTGGGCTGGACCCGTGCTGCCCCTGGGCCCTCGCCTCTCCTGGGCCCCGTACCCTCATTTGCCGCACCTTGGCCCACAATGTTCCAGAGCCCGGCGCTCCAGCTCTATTTATAGCCCCGACCTGCGGTGATGTTCTCACAGATCGGGGAGGCCCACAATGTATATATGCACAACATGACAAGGGTATCTTACATTGCCACTGGGTGTGGGCAAGGGAGGGGGTTTGTTACAGTATATCGGTGCAACATTACAACAGCAACTACACTTCAAAAAGTACTTTATTGGCTGTAAAGCGCTTTGGGGGGGCCTGTCCAGTGGTCATGACAGGCGCTATATAAATGCAAGTCTTTCTTTAAATAGAGCCAGTGGTGTTTCCATTGATGGAAGAAGGTCGAAATATGATTCAGGTTTACTGCTTGGCAAAGTTACAGAGTATTTACAGCCCAGGAACAGCCCACTGGGCCCAGCGCTCCGTGCCGGGGTTTATGCCCCACCGCTCCGTGCCGGGGTTTATGCCCCACCGCTCCGTGCCGGGGTTTATGCCCCACCGCTCCGTGCCGGGGCTTATGCCCCACCGCTCCGTGCCGGGGTTTATGTCCCACCGCTCCGTGCCGGGGTTTATGTCCCACCGCTCCGTGCCTGGGGTTTATGCTTCACACCAGCCCCCTCCCACCCCTCTCCATCTCACCCTATCCCCATATCCTTCTATTCCTTTCTCCCCCATGTGTTTATCCAGCTTCACCTTAAATACATCGATACTATTCACCTCAACCCCTCCCTGTGGCAGCGTTTTATTTGAAGAATAAGCAAAGTATTCTGCCGGCTTAGTATGTTCCTGCAGATTTACTCGACTGTGTTCCTGCAGAGAATGTTATACCGAGGATGTTATAAACTAGAGTTACATTATATGACAAAAAGCAGATGGGAGATTCAAACACATCAAAGGAAATCCACTGCGAACGGGACGAAGGCTTTCAACTGTTTATAAAATATTACTGACCTCTGCTTGAGGAAAAAATCAGGGGTCGCACAAACAGTAACATTCAGTTCTTTTCAAAAAAAAAGTTATATCAAACTTTTAGTCAGTCGCTGTAGTCTCACACGGGTAAGTTTTACAATCATAGGCCGTGCGGCCCATCAAGCCTATGTGGCTTTCTGCAAGAGCACTTCAGCCAATCCCACGCCCCCACTCCCCCCACCCATCTCCCACTCCCCCCCTTCCCCCACTCCCCCCCTTCCCCCGCTACCCCCCTTCCCCCACTCCCCCTTCCCCCCTTGCTTCCCTCACTCCTCCTACCCTTTCCCCACTTCTTCCACTCCTCCCCTTCCCCCATTCCCCCATTCCCCCCCCTTCCCCCTTCTCCCACTCCCCCCTTTCCCCACTCCTCCCCTTCCCCCACTCCTCCCCACTCCTCCCCTTCCCCCACTCCTCCCCTTACCCCACTCCTCCCCTTCCCCCACTCCCCCCCTTCCCCCACTCCCCCCTTCCCCCACTCCCCCCCTTCCCCCACTCCCCCCCTTCCCCCACTCCCCCTACCCTTTCCCCACTTCCTCCACTCCCCCCTTCCCCCACTCTCCCCCTTCCCCCACTCCCCCCCTTCCCCCACTCCTCCCCTTACCCCACTCCTCCCCTTCCCCCACTCCCCCCTTCCCCCACTCCCCCCCTTCCCCCACTCCCTCTACCCTTTCCCCACTTCCTCCACTCCCCCCTTCCCCCACTCTCCCCCTTCCCCCACTCTCTCCCCCCCTTCCCCCACTCCCCCCCCTTCCCCCCCTCCCCCCCACCCTTTCCCCGTAGATCTGCAATTTGTTTCTTTAGTGGAATTATTTTAGATATGATTATAAGAACATACTAGCCTGATCCCTGGGATGAGAGGGTTGTGCTATAACAACATAAAAACATAAGAAATAGGAGCCCCTCGAGCCTGCTCCGCCATTCAATAAGATCATGGCTGATCCGATCATAGACTCAGGTCCACTTCCCCGCCCGCTCCCCATAACCCTTTATCCCCTTATTGGTTAAGAAACTGTCTATCTCTGTCTTAAATATATTCAATGTCCCAGCTTCCACAGCTCTCTGAGGCAATGAATTCCACAGATTTACAACCCTCTGAGAGAAGAAATTTCTCCTCATCTCAGTTTTAAATGGGCGGCCCCTTATTCTGTGATTATGCCCCCTAGTTCTAATCTCCCCCCTCAGTGGAAACATCCTCTCTGTGCAGAGATTGAGTAGAATGGGCCTATACTCTGTGGAGTTTAGTTGAATGAGAGGTGATCTCACTGAAACGTACAAAGGGGGAGGGAGAAATTCGGCTGCTTTCTGCTTCCCGTTAGTGCCTGGGGGGTGGGGCCTAAGGGGTTAGCAACTGGACGCGGTGAATTCAGCGGTGCCCGCGAACTTCAGTACCGGTTTAGCGCTGGCACTAACCCTTACCGCCTGGGCCTCCAGCGCCTCGCAGATCGTGACGTCATAAAGTGCGCAACTTCCCGTTACCGCTCCGGGTGTGAACAACGGCAGGAAGAGCAGCCGTTGTCACCTTGGCTGGTCGCTTGGAGAGTGCAAATTAAAGGGAATGGTTTTCAGGTAGGCCAAACTTTATACTTTGCAACAGTCTGATGCCTGCTGAAAGTGTTCATGCTTCATTGCTGCAAGGTGTCCAAGCCTTCCACTCTCTTGAGAGTGTTTGGGGCTGTAATGGCAGTCCCACAGGTTGCCTTGCAATACAGAACTGACGATGAGAAGGTTGTGCACCATCATTGGCCCTTCACTTTAAGTGAGGGAAGCAGCCTTTGATGCCGGTAGCATTGCGCTGCACATTGTTCAGCGCTCTGCCGCTACCCGGAGAGAAGAGGTTGCGCTTGATTTAGCACTCCACTTCCCTCTTGGAGTGCTGAAGCTGAATTTCCCAGGAGCAGAAATCATTAGCACTTGGCGCCACCTTATCTACTTTTCAAAAAGCTAGCGCTCCAAACCAAAATTTCTCACCTTATCACCAGCAGTCCCTCGGAATCGAGGAAGACTTGCTTCCACTCTTAAAATCAGTCCTTAGGTGGCTGAACAGTCCAATACGAGAACCACGGTCCCTGTCACAGGTGGGACAGACAGTGGTTGAGGGAAGGGGAGGGTGGGACTGGTTTGCCGCACGCTCCTTCCGCTACCTGTGCTTGCTCTCGGCGACGAGACTCGAGGTGCTCAGCGCCCTCCCGGATGCTCTTCCTCCACTTAGGGCGGACTGGTCTTTGGCCAGGGACTCCCAGGTGTCGGTGGGGATGTTGCACTTTATCAGGGAGGCTTTGAGGGTGGTCCCTTGTAACGTTTCCTCTGCCCACCTTTGGCTTCTTACTGGGATTGACAGAGTAGATGCAGGGAGGATGTTTCCCCCGGGCTGGGGAGTCTAGAACCAGGGTCATAGTCTCAGGATAAGGGGCCGGCCATTTTGGACTGAGATGAGGAGGAATTTCTTCATAAGAACATAAGAAATAGGAGCAGGAGTCGGCCATTTGGCCCCTCGAGCCTGCTCCGCCATTCAATACGATCAAGTGTGGCCTCACCAATACCCTGTACAGTTGTAGCAGGACTTCTCTGCTTTTATACTCTATCCCCCTTGCAATAAAGGCCAACATTCCATTGGCCTTCCTGATTACTTGCTGTACCTGCATACTAACTTTTTGTGTTTCATGCACAAGGACCCCCAGGTCCCTCTGTACTGCAGCACTTCACAATTTTTCTTCATTTAAATTATAATTTGCTTTTCTATTTTTTCTGCCAAAGTGGATAACCTCACACTTTCCCACATTATACTCCATCTGCCAAATGTTTGCCCACTCACTTAGCCTGGCTATATCCCTTTGCAGATTTGTTGTGTCCTCCTCACAATTCACTCAGAGGGTGGTGAATCTTTCGAATTTTTAACGCCAAAATGCTGTGGAGGCTCAATCGTTGAGTATATTCAAGGCTGAGATTGTGAGATTTTTGGACTCGAGGGGAATCGAGGGATATGGGGATCGGGCGGGAAAGTGGAGTTAAGGTCAAAGATCAGCCATGATCTTATTAAATGGCGGAGCAGGCTCGAAGGGCCGAATGGCCGAGTCCTACTCATAATTCTTATGTTCTCATATCACACTTTTAGTCAGAGTCTGTCTAGTCCAGCAGGGCCATGTTTGCGTGGAAGTATTTTAGATATGATTAGCAGACAACTGCAGAGAATGGTCAGGGAAGGGGAGGGTCCAGTTTTCAGTACACCCTGTGGCGGGCTTGTTACAGACTGGGTGAAGGGTGGATTTAAATGACATGGCACAGAGGTACGATTTCTGTTTGTATTGCACCAAAAAGATAATGTGAGTTGATTTCCTGTGGCATTGCTCATTGAAAGAATAAAAAGGATTTGCATTTATATAGCACCTTTCACGACCACCGGAAGTGCCGAAGTACTTTCTGGCCGATGGCGTGTTTTCTGCAGTGTAGTCACTGTTTTAAACATGATGGCTATGCCACAAACAGCAATGTGACAATGACCAGATAATCTGTGTTAGTGATGTTCAACTTGATAAATATTGGCCCAGGACACCAGGTATGCCTCCCCTGCTCTTCTTCGAAATAGTGCCATGGGATCTTTTACGCCCACCTGAGAGGGCAGATGGGGCCTCGGTTTAACGTCTCCTCTGAAAGACAGCACCTCCGACAGTGTAGCACTCCCTCAGTACTGCCCCTCCGACAGTTCAGCACTCCCTCAGTACTGCACCTCCGACAGTGTAGCACTCCCTCAGTACTGCCCCTCCGACAGTTCAGCACTCCCTCAGTACTGCCCCTCCGACAGTGCAGCACTCCCTCAGTACTGCCCCTCCGACAGTGCAGCACTCCCTCAGTACTGTCCCTCCGACAGTGCAGCACTCCCTCAGTACTGTCCCTCCGACAGTGCAGCACTCCCTCAGTACTGCCTCTCCGACAGTGCAGCACTCCCTCAGTACTGTCCCTCCGACAGTGCAGCACTCCCTCAGTACTGCCCCTCCGACAGTGCAGCACGCCCTCAGTACTGTCCCTCCGACAGTGCAGCACTCCCTCAGTACTGTCCCTCCGACAGTGCGGCACTCCCTCAGTACTGCCCCTCCGACAGTTCAGCACTCCCTCAGTACTGCCCCTCCGACAGTGCAGCACTCCCTCAGTACTGCCCCTCCGACAGTTCAGCACTCCCTCAGTACTGCCCCTCCGACAGTGCGGCGCTCCCTCAGTACTGAACCTCCGACAGTTCAGCACTCCCTCAGTACTGCCCCTCCGACAGTTCAGCACTCCCTCAGTACTGCCCCTCCGACAGTGCGGCGCTCCCTCTGTACTGAACCTCCGACAGTGCGGCGCTCCTTCAGTACTGTCCCTCCGACAGTGCGGCGCTCCCTCAGTACTGCCCCTCCGACAGTGCGGCGCTCCCTCAGTACTGTCCCTCCGACAGTGCGGCGCTCCCTCAGTACTGCACTGGAGTGTCAGCCTAGATTAGGTAGTCAAATCTCTGGAGTGGGACTTGAACCCACAACCTTCACATTCAGAGGTGAGAGTGCTGCCCACTGAGCACAGCAGACACGTTGTGGATAGGTAGAGAGGATATGCTATTTTAGAACAGGAAGTGTGTGGGGGGGGGGGGTTATACCATGAAACCTACGGTGTATTATAACGGCCACTGGTTTGTGGTGGCTGAAAAAGACAAGTTCCATTTTTATTTTATGTTATGTTGGGAAGTGGAGTTGAGGCCAAGATCAGATCAGCCATGATCTTAGTGAATGGCCAAATGACCTACTCCTGCTCCTATTTCTTATGTTCTTATGATTTCCGCTGGTGCTTTGAAGACTGAGTCCATTCTCCATTCTTCAGAGTAATGAGCTTTGGAACATTTGAGATAAACTGTTGCATAAACACAAATTCTTTCTAGCAAAGCGAGAGTTGGATGTAATCCTCGATTCTGGAGATTCTGTGCCAGAAACAAGAACCTTCATGTATCTAAGTTTTGATATATTTATGTCTTTCCTTGAGCTGCAAAATGCAAATATTCCACTGTACCATTGCAAATGTTTCCTGTCAGGACAGGATTTCTGCACAAACGTTGCTGATTGGGGTGATACACATTTTTATCATCCCTACCCCACGATAGCAGCTGAATGCAAATGACTTAAGGTACAGCTGAAGAGAATACCGATTAACTAAATAATGTGGCATTGTGGTAATGTTACTGAACTAGTGATCCCGAGGCCTGAGCTGATGATCTGGAGACATGAGTTCAGAATCCCAGCAGCTGAGAATTTAAATTCAATTAAATAAAAAGTTAGTATCACTGGTGACCATGAAACTACTGGATTGTCTTAAAAACTCATCGGGTTCACTAATGCCCTTCAGGGAAGGAAATCTGCCGCCCTTACCCGGTCTGGCCGATATGTGACTCCAGACCCACAGCAATGTGGTTAACTCTTCACTGCCCTCTGGCCCAGCGAGACACTCAGTTGTATTCAAGAAGGCGGCTCACCACCACCTTCTCAAGGGGCGATTAGAAACATAGAAAATAGGTGCAGGAGTAGGCCATTCGGCCCTTCAAACCTGCACCACCATTCAATAAAATCATGGCTGATCATTCACCTCAGTAACCCCTTTCCTGCTTTCTCTCCATACCCCTTGATCCCTTTAACCGTAAGGGCGATTAGGGATGGGCAATAAATGCTGGCTTTGCCAGCGATGCCCACATCCTGAGTCTGAATTTTTTTTAACTAACTAGAGGTCATAAGTATACGATAGCCACTAATAAATCCAATTCAGAAGAAACTTCTTTACCCAGAGAGGGGTGAGAATGTGGAACTCGCTGCCACAGGGAGGGGTTGAGGTGAATAGTATCGATGTATTTAAGGGGAAGCTGGATAAACGCATGATGGAGAAAGGAATAGAAGGATATGGGGATAGGGTGAGATGGAGAGGGGTGGGAGGGGGCTGGTGTGGAGCATAAACCGCGGCACGGAGCGGTGGGGCATAAACCCCGGCACGGAGCGGTGGGGCATAAACCCCGGCACGGAGCGGTGGGGCATAAACCCCGGCACGGAGCGGTGGGGCATAAACCCCGGCACGGAGCGGTGGGGCATAAACCCCGGCACGGAGCGGTGGGGCATAAACCCCGGCACGGTGCGGTGGGGCATAAACCCCGGCACGGAGCGGTGGGGCATAAACCCCGGCACGGAGCGGTGGAGCATAAACCCCGGCACGGAGCGGTGGGGCATAAACCCCGGCACGGAGCGGTGGGACATAAACCCCGGCACGGAGCGGTGGGGCATAAACCCCGGCACGGAGCGGTAGGGCATAAACCGCGGCACGGAGCGGTGGGGCATAAACCCCGGCACGGAGCGGTGGGGCATAAACCCCGGCACGGAGCGGTGGGGCATAAACCCCGGCACGGAGCGGTGGGGCATAAACCCCGGCACGGAGCGGTGGGGCATAAACCCCGGCACGGAGCGGTGGGGCATAAACCCCGGCACGGAGCGGTGGGCCCGATGGTCTGTTCCTGTGTGATTCAATGTAAAAGAAGTAATTAAAGAAATGAGAGCATTTTGTTTAGTTCTGGAATGATTTGTGATGTTCTCATTGTTTGCTAGGGACCTGAAGGACCTCGAGGCCAGGCTGGGCCACCAGTGAGTAGATCTCTTTTCGTTTAACTTTGTCAAAGTGTTCAATGCTTTATTTATTTTTTAAGCCGCTTTACATTGAAATGAATGTCTGCTATAATCCTGACTGTTTCACTCTAGGGTCCTCCTGGTTCTCCTGGCCCACTGGTAAGCACACTTCAACTCTCCTTGCTTTTTTGGCTGTTACAGTCGCACTGTTGCCTCATTTTAAACTTGCGTCTTGAAAGCCCGTCTTCACTCTTCAAAAAATTAAATCAATGGCCCAGAACCTGGGGTCAGCAGCCAAGCGAAGGCATCAGCGGCTGGCCCCGAATTTCGCTCCGCACGAGGGTCTCGCCATCCCTGCGTCGAGAACTCCTGGTTTTCCGACCTTGAATTCAATTTGACGGAACTCAATGGGGATCCCCGAGTGCGAACCGCTGTGACGGCAAACCGGCTGTCTCAGCAGCCAATCAAAATGCTCACAGACAGCGAACAAGGAAGTGAGCAAGCTCCTAAAATTCTAGCTTTTTACAATAGCTCGAAGGAGCAAAACAAAGATTGTGGCTCTCACGTCGGGAAAAGGCACACCTAAAATAAAGATTTTTTTATTAAAAAGTAGAAAAACATTTTGAAAATTTCTTTAAAATGTTATTTTTTCCTTAAGATGAACAAATTTGACACGGCACAAAACGAACATTAGTTTTCCAGGCCGTTATCATTTGTTTAGCAGTCAATACGCTGTTAAATCCCCAGTCACACCCCATGCCTTTGGGCCCAACTTTCAATGGAGAATTTAACAGCGGCATTACTGGTTAGGCCACAGCTGGAGTACTGCGTCACTGCATTACAGGAAAGATGTGATTGCACTGGAGAGGATACAGAGGAGATTTACGAGGATTTTGCCTGGACTGGAGAATTTTGGCTATGAGGAAAGATTGGATAGGCTGGGGTTGTTTTCCTTGGAACAGAGGAGGCTGAGGGGAGATCTGATTGAGGTGTATAAAATTATGAGGGGCCTGGATAGAGTGGATAGGAAGGACCTATTTCCCTTAGTAGAGGGATCAAAAACCAGGGGGCATAGATTTAAAGTAATTGGGGGGAGGTGTAGAGGGGATTTGTGGGGAAATGTCTTCACCCAGAGGGTGGTGGGGGTCTGGAACTCACTGCCTGAAAGGGTGGTAGAGGCAGAAACCCTCACCACATTTAAAAAGTACTTGGATGTGCACCTGAAGTGTCGTAACCTACAGGGCTACGGACCGAGAGCTGGAAAGTGGGATTAGGCTGGGTAGCTCTTGGTCGGCCGGCACGGACAGGATGGGCCGAATGGCCTCGTTCCGTGCTGTAAATTCCTGTGGTTCTATGATTATTGCCTTCGTTTGTTTCCATGGTTTACGACATTGACAGATCACAACTTAGGGAGTTCCTCACGTGGCTACACGTGCGCCAGATCTCGGAGGTGCAGTCGGTTTGACAGGCCGTATGAACTCAAACGCCGAGAGTATTCTGAGAGTGTAGACAGTCATACTGACCGCAAATTCAAGCTCTTTGAATTTCCTCAAGGTCAGGGCCGGTTAAAATGTCACACCATGGATGGTCGCGGATTTTAACCGTAGACAACCATTCCCAATTACAGCCCGTGAGGGAAACAGCCAACGTATTTTCCAGTCACTGTTTGGTCCACATTCCTGGATGATTGACTGAAATCCGACAGTAACAGAGTCTTTGAAGTGTCGCAGGTGCGGTGTTGAGCAAGAAATAACTTGTCAACTCTCGGTATTTTCAGCATCATACGCATACATTAAAATCACACAAATCGCAGTTTTGAATAAAACCCTTATGTTTAGATGCAGGGAGGATGTTTCCCCCGGGCTGGGGAGTCTAGAACCAGGGGTCGGCCATTTAGGACTGAGATGAGGAGAAATTTCTTCACTCAGAGGGTGGTGAATCTTTGGAACTATCTACCCCAGAGGGCTGTGGAGGCTCAGTCGTTGAGTATATTCAAGACAGAGATCGATAGATTTTTGGACTCGAGGGGTATCAAGGGATATGGGGATCGGGGGGAAAGTGGAGTTGAGGTGGAAGATCAGCCATGATCTTATTGAATGGCGGAGCAGGCTCGAGGGGCCGAATGGCCGACTCTGCTCCTAATCCTTATGTTGTTATCTTCTTACATGGGATGTAAGAGACCTGTATTAAATGAGTGCAGGCAGTGTCGAGTGGGCCTGGTGTATGGACTAAAACCCCCCTCAATTTCCACTAAATTGCCCAACTCACTCGGAGACCTACTGAAAGGCTGGAGTAGATTAAGGAAAAAGCTTACATTGATGCAAATGTTTTTATATAGAGTTACATAGAATGTACAGCCCGGAAACAGGCCATTGGGCCCAACCGGTCCGTGCCGGGGTTTATGCTCCACACCAGCCTTCTGAGATATGGAGGGGTGTAGGGGGGAGGGGGGGTTATAGAGATAGGGAGGGTGTAGGGAGGGAGGGGGTTACAGAGATAGGGAGGGGTGTGGGGGGGGAGGGGTTACAGAGATAGGGAGGGGTGTAGGGGGGGGAGGGGTTACAGAGATAGGGAGGGGTGTGGGGGGGGGAGGGGTTACAGAGATAGGGAGGCGTGTAGGGTGAGAGGAGATTACAGAGATAGGGAGGGGTGTGGGGGGGAGGGGGTTACAGAGATATGGAGGGGTGTAGGGTGGGAGGGGGGGTTACAGAGATAGGGAGGGGTGTAGGGGGGAGGGGGTCACAGAGATAGGGAGGGTGTAGGGTGGGAGGGGGTTACAGGGATAGGGAGGGGTGTAGGGTGGGAGAGGTTACAGAGATAGGGAGGGGTGTGGGGGGAAGGGGGTTTCAGGGATAGGGAGGGGTGTAGGGGGGAGGGGCTTACATAGATAGGGAGGGATGTGGGGGGAAGGGGGTTATAGGGAGGGGTGTAGGAAGGAGGGGGTCACAGAGATAGGGAGTGGTGTAGGGTGGGAGGGGTTTACAGGGATAGGGAGGGAGGCGGTTACAGGGATAGGGATGGGTGTAGAGTGGGAGGGGGTTGCAGGGATAGGGAGGGGTGTAGGGGGAGGGGGTTACAGGGATAAGGAGGGTTACAGGGATAGGGAGGGGTGTAGGGGGGAGGGGGTTACAGAGATAGGGAGGGGAGATTTGAACACAATAAACGCAGACTATTTAAAGCAATTTCAAAAGGGTTTCATAACTCAATGAATACCAAATTCCATTTATTAGGATTTGTAAGTGAGTATCATATATTGAGGCTGAAACCCATTGTCAAGGCAGAGTATTGTCAAGGCAGAGTACTAAGTATGGTAGACCTGGCCTGTAAGTGCTTGATGTTGACACTGGATGTTTGTGATGGGTGATGTCCCAGTCCACAGAACCTACACCAGTCAATCTTGTTGAGCAGAAAATACATCAAACAGCTGCTCTTCTCTGACGGTTTCCATCGCTTTCTTTGTCACTTGCTGTTTCTTGTATAGAGGTACGTGGACATCAGCGCAGCTATTCAAGCCCTGATTGCATCCAACGAAGCCATCCAGTTTGAGGTAATCATTTGATTTAGTCTTTGTCTTCAATAAAGCAGCTTCATACTTAAAAAATCAAGAACGTGTATTTATATAGCGCCTTCAACGCAGTAAAACGTCCCAAAGCGTTTCACAGGAGCGTTACCAAACAAACTTTGACACCAAGCCGCATAAGGAGATATTGAGACAGGCGACCAAAAGCTCGGTCAAAGAAGGTCGGTTTGAACGAGTGTCTTAAAGCAAGAGAGAGAGGCGGAGAGGTTTAGGGAGGGAGTTCCAGAGCTTGGGGCCCAGGCAGCTGGAGGCACGACCAACGATGGTGGAGCGATTATAATCAGGGGTGCTCAAGAGGCCAGAATTGGAAGCGCGCAGAGATCTCGGAGCGATGTACGGCTGGAGGAGCTTACAGAGATAGGGAGGGATATGGTACAATAAACCCAGATTATTGAAAGAAATTTCAAAAGGGCCGCTTAACTCAATGAAATACCAAATTCCATTTTCTGCACGTGTTTCAGACTTATTTAGTACATCAGTGATCTCAGTGTGTAGCTTGAAGGGACCGAGCACATAACTCTAGGCTGACACTCCCTGTGCAGTACTGAGGGAGTGCTGCACTGTCGGAGGGGCAGTACTGAGGGACTGCCGCACTGTCGGAGGGGAAGTACTGAGGTAGTGCCGCACTGTCGGAGGGGCAGTACTGAGGTAGTGCCGCACTGTCGGAGGGGCAGTACTGAGGGAGCGCCGCACTGTCGGAGGGCAGTACTGAGGGAGCACCGCACTGTCGGAGGGACAGTACTGAGGGAGTGCTGCACTGTCGGAGGGGCAGTACTGAGGGAGCGCCATACTGTCGGAGGGGCAGTACTGAGGAAGCGCCGCACTGTCAGAGGGCAGTACTGAGGGAGCGCTGCACTGTCGGAGGGACAGTACTGAGGGAGTGCTGCACTGTCGGAGGGGCAGTACTGAGGGAGCGCCGCACTGTCGGAGGGGCAGTACTGAGGGAGTGCTGCACTGTCGGAGGGCAGTACTGAGGGAGCACTGCACTGTCGGAGGGGCAGTACTGAGGGAGCGCCGCACTGTCGGAGGGGCAGTACTGAGGGAGCGCCGCACTGTTGGAGGGGCAGTACTGAGGGAGCGCTGCACTGTCGGAGGTGCCATCTTTCAGATGAGACATTAAACTGCTCTCTCAGGTGGATGTATTTCGAAGAAGAGCAGGGGAACTATCCCTGGTGTCCTGGTCCAATATTTATCCCTCAATCAACATAACAAAAACAGATTATCTGATCATTATCACATTGCTGTGTGTGGGAGCTTGCTGTGCGCAAGTAGGCTGCCACTTTTCCCACATTACAACAGTGACTACACTCTAAAATACTTCATTGGCTGTAAAGCGCTTTGAGATGTCCGGTGGTCGTGAAAGGCGCTATATAAATGTAAGTCTTTCTTTTAAATAGTGCTTGCTGTGTAAACTAGTCAGTGTTTAACATCTAGATTTGCTAGATGACTTAATGCTATAGTTACAACACACTAAAAACCTATAAAGACCAGCAAAAATCTTTCGTCTGAATATATTGAAGTCTACACTGCACCCCTGGCATTTAAACCTTATTATACTTTGAGGTTTATGATGCATTGGGATTTGCTAATGATGTGATTCCAACGTCTGTTTGTGGAAGCTGATAATATCACACGCAGGCAATTCCACCGTAAGTGAGGATATTATCACTGCTATACTGCACAGCAGCGCTCACATGTTACACAGAATTACAGAGTGTGTACAGCCCAGGAACAAGCCATTGGACCCACCGCTCCGTGCCGGGGTTTGTGCCCCACCGCTCCGTGGCGGGGTTTGTGCCCCACCGCTCCGTGCCGGGGTTTATGTCCCACCGCTCCGTGCCGGGGTTTATGTCCCACCGCTCCGTGCCGGGGTTTATGCCCCACCGCTCCGTGCCGGGGTTTATGTCCCACCGCTCCGTGCCGGGGTTTGTGCCCCACCGCTCCGTGCCGGGGTTTATGCCCCACCGCTCCGTGCCGGGGTTTAATGCCCCACCGCTCCGTGCCGGGGTTTATGCCCCACCGCTCCGTGCCGGGGTTTATGCCCCACCGCTCCGTGCCGGGGTTTATGCCCCACCGCTCCGTGCCGGGGTTTATGTCCCACCGCTCCGTGCCGGGGTTTATGCCCCACCGCTCCGTGCCGGGGTTTATGCCCCACCGCTCCGTGCCGGGGTTTATGCTCCACACCAGCCCCCTCCCACCCCTCTCCATCTCACCCTATCCCCATATCCTTCTATTCCTTTCTCCCCCATGTGTTTATCCAGCTTCCCCTTAAATACATCGATACTATTCGCCTCAACCCCTCCCTGTGGCAGCGAGTTCCACATTCTCACCCCTCTCTGGGTAAAGAGGTTTCTCCTGAATTCCCCATTGGGTTTATCAGTGACTGTCTTATACTGATGGCCCCGAGTTCTGGTCTCCCCCACAGGGGGAAATATCCGCGGTGATATCACTGTGAACATGAGGCGGGAACCTTCTAATATTCCCTTTCAGTAGCGATCTAACCTTTGCCCCTTTAATTACCCCTTTAATGTTCAGTATGGCGATGATATTCCTGGAAATAGAGAGATTAAACTACCAGGAATTAAGGCCAACAAAGGTATGCAATTATTGCTTCAAAACCTGGAGGCAGTCCTATCAATTTTCCCATTCCACGTGACTGTAATCAGACCCTGTGCTTAAATAAGCCAAATATAATTATCAGATCAACACCATAGCAAAAGCAAACCTGCAACTTCAGTTAATGCTGCGGCAAAATCCATAAACATTCCTCTCATTCTACACAGACATGACATGCAAGAGGAAATTATATTTTTCTTTGCGGCATTTAATAATATACTTCTTATTGACAACATTACTTGATCATTGTGCATTCAGTTGTGGGCTGTGATCTACAGATCTATAAGATCACTGTATTATGATACGCCTATCCCAATGCAAGCTTTAATAGAGGGGAAATATAATGGAATAGGCTCTGATTTACAGAGTGTGTACAGCCCAGGAACAGGCCATTGGGCCCACCGCTCCGTGCCGGGGTTTATGTCCCACCGCTCCGTGCCGGTGTTTATGCCCCACCGCTCCGTGCCGGGGTTTATGCCCCACTGCTCCGTGCCGGGGTTTATGCCCCACCGCTCCGTGCCGGGGTTTATGCCCCACCGCTCCGTGCCGGGGTTTATGCCCCACCGCTCCGTGCCGGGGTTTATGCTCCACACCAGCCCCCTCCCACCCCTCTCCATCTCACCCTATCCCCATATCCTTCTATTCCTTTCTCCCTCGTGTGTTTATCCAGCTTCCCCTTAAATACATCGATACTATTCACCTCAACCCCTCCCTGTGGCAGCGAGTTCCACATTCTCACCCCTCTCTGGGTAAAGAAGTTTCTCCTGAATTCCCCATTGGGTTTATTAGTGACTGTCTGATATTGATGGCCCCGAGTTCTGGTCTCCCCCACAGGGGGAAACATTCTCTCTACGTCTACCCTATCGAAACATTTTCAAAATCTTCCAGGCCTCTATCGGGTCACCCACAGCAAAGAGACCCAGCCTGATCAATACAGTTTTCCAGAAACTATATTTTAAGTTATGAGTGATTGCAATAATTCAGATGAAGGAAATAATCAATTTAATTCTTGGCTGTAGTCAAATGGTTAAAGGAGCTGTCCATACATTCTACAGATTTAAATTAGGAGATACAACTCACATGTTGCAGGAAATTTCTCTGTTACTTTAACAATGTCATTAGCCCAGCTATTAGTGAAGCTCGACACCATCCAGGACAAAGCAGCCACTTGATTGTCACTCCCTCCACCACCTTCAACACTCACTCCCTCCACCACCTTCAACACTCACTCCCTCCACCACCTTCAACACTCACTCCCTCCACCACCTTCAACACTCACTCCCTCCACCACCTTCAACACTCACTCCCTCCACCACCGGCGCCCCCTGGCTGCAGTGTGCACCATCTACAAGATGCACTGCAGCAACTCGCCAAGGCTTCTTCGGCAGCACCTCCCAAACCCGTGACCTCTACCGCCTAGAAGGACAAGGGCAGCAGGTGCATGGGAACACCACCACCTCCACGTTCCCCTCCCAGTCACACACCATCCTGACCTGGAAATATATCGGCCGTTCCTTCATCGTCGCTGGGTCACAATCCTGGAACTCCCTCCCTAACAGCACTGTGGGAGCACCTTCACCACACGGACTGCAGCGGTTCAAGAAGGCGGCTCACCACCACCTTCTCAAGGGGCAGTTAGGGACGGGCAATAAATGCCGGCCTGGCCAGCGACGCCCACATCCCAGGAACGAACGAGAAAAAAAATGACAATGGGGTGGATGTTAGCCTGCAGCCTGTTTCGGTCGGGAGGGGAGATGTGGCCTACATTTCTGGCTCTATTTATTTTAATTACCCGGGCACATTGTGCTGTTCCACTGGCCGCCCAGAGCATCTGCCGGGAAACAAAGATTGGGCAGTCCTTAGCTGCCCACCGCCTTCCTGGGAATGGGAGAGGGTTTCGAGGGGGTCTTGTGTGAGGGGAGGGGGGATTCTGGGCAGGGGACACCGCGATATCCATGGAGGGGTTTACTATTCCTCCTCGCCCCAAAATGTAGAGCCACCAGGAGCAGCCTCTTCTGTCTCCAGGCCAGCTGCCTGCCTACTTCATAGAATGATGCCGTACAGCAGGAGGCCATTCGGCCCATCGAGCCTGTACTGGCTCGGTGACAGAGCGATCCAATTAGTCCCACTCCCCGCTCTTTCCCCACAGCCCGGCACATCTTTCTCCTTCTAGTATTTAACCACTTATCCTTTTGAAAGTTACTATTGAATCTGCTCCCACTACCCTTTCAGGCAGCGGGTTCCCGATCACAACAACTCGCTGCGTAAATGAACTCTCCTCACCTCCCCCTCTGGTCCTTTTGCCAATCACCTTCAATCTGTGATACTCTGTACAGCGACGATTCGCTTCTTGGTGGCTGGTTCACAGCCACATCTCCAGAATCCTCACTGCATACTGGAAACTCTTCCAGTGAGAGAGAGAGAGAGAAAGAAAGACTTATATAGTGCCTTTCATGACGATAGTGTAAGATTTGTGCACAGCAAGCTCCCACAATCAGCAATAGGATAATGACCAGATAATCTGTTTTTGTGATGTTGATTGAGAGATAAATATTGGCCGGGACACCGGGAATAACTCCCCTGCTCGTCTTCGAAATAGTGCCATGGGATCGTTTACAGTTTAACATCTCATCCGAAAGATGGCCCACCAACAGTGCGGCGTTCCCTCAGTACTGCCCCTCCAACAGTGCAGTGTTCCCTCAGTACTGCCCCTCTGACAGTGCAGCACTCCCTCAGTACTGACCCTCCAACGGTGCAACACTCCCTCAGTACTGCCCTCCAACAGTGCAGCACTCCCTCAGTACTGACCCTCCAACGGTGCAACACTCCCTCAGTACTGCCCTCCGACAGTGCAGCACTCCCTCAGTACTGCCCTCCGACAGTGCAGCACTCCCTCAGTACTGCCCCTCCGACAGTGCAGCGCTCCCTCAGTACTGCCCCTCTGACAGTGCGGCGCTCCCTCAGTACTGCCCCTCCGACAGTGCAGCGTTCCCTCAGTACTGCCCCTCTGACAGTGCAGCACTCCCTCAGTACTGCCCCTCCGACAGTGCAGCGCTCCCTCAGTACTGCCCCTCTGACAGTGCAGCACTCCCTCAGTACTGCCCCTCCAACAGTGTAGCATTCCCTCAGTACTGCCCCTCCGACAGTGCAGCACTCCCTCAGTACTGCCCCTCCGACAGTGTAGCATTCCCTCAGTACTGCCCCTCTGACAGTGCGGCACTCCCTCAGTACTGCCCCTCCGACAGTGCAGCGCTCCCTCAGTACTGCCCCTCTGACAGTGCGGCGCTCCCTCAGTACTGCCCCTCCGACAGTGCAGCACTCCCTCAGTACTGCCCCTCCGACAGTGCAGCACTCCCTCAGTACTGCCCCTCCGACAGTGCAGCACTCCCTCAGTACTGCCCCTCCGACAGTGCTGCACTCCCTCAGTACTGCCCCTCCGACAGTGCGGCACTCCCTCAGTACTGCCCCTCCGACAGTGCGGCACTCCCTCAGTAGTACCCCTCCGACAGTGCAGCACTCACTCAGTACTGCCCCTCCGACAGTGCAGCACTCCCTCAGTACTGCCCCTTCGACAGTGCAGCACTCCCTCAGCACTGCCACTCCGACAGTGCAGCACTCCCTCAATACTGCCCCTCCGATAGTGCAGCACTCCTTCAGTACTGTCCCTCCGACAGTGCAGCACTCCCTCAGTACTGCCCCTTCGACAGTGCAGCACTCCCTCAGCACTGCACTGGAGTGTCAGCCTAGATTTTGTGCTCGAGTCCCTGGAGTGGGACTTGAACCCACGACCTTCTGATGGAGAGCCGAGGGTACTGCCCACTGAGACATGACTGAGGATTACTGTGAAGTCAGAGTCCTGTTGCCAGAGGTAGAGATGGTCGGTGCAGTACCATAAATAGTTAACGTTCTGGTTTAGTTCAGTGCTTTAAGTATAAATCGATCAAATGAAATTATTCATAAATGAAGATTAATATTGCAATGATTTCACTCCCGTTTCTTGAACAATGTATTGGCAACTATAAACTGCTTCATACATTTGATTGGTTCTATCACCATGCTTGGAAATGTATACTTCATCGCTAAATGATATGTATAATGTGTATTATTTTAACACTTGCAAGGGGGAATTTTAACCAGGCTCGCTCAGCAGAAACCTGGCAGGCGGGTAGTTAAACTCGCCTCGGCACTTATCGGTCCGAGAGCCTCAGTGATCTCAACATCGGCGATTGGAACCCGCTCTCCTGAGCACGCAGCAAGGACAGGCACCCCGAGCCATCAGGGTCCTTCTTCACATGGGCATGTTGCGGCCCAATGATATCATCGAGACCCGCCTGTAATTTTAACTCTGGGCCTGAGCGGGTAACCCGCCCGCCGTTAAAATCGGGGCCCCATTGTTCTTTCACCCACGTGCTCGGGATGCATTTCCTGGAACACTGGCCTTGCTCATTGCTTGCCACTTGATCTCAGTTGTCTCACGCCACGATTAACGCTTTCTTTAGAACTACCAGAATACTGAGGTGCCCTTCGTAGAGCAAGGTGCAGAGATATTCAAGACCCTGCACCATCTGAGCAGTCTGATGCACAGTATCAAGAAGCCACTGGGTACCAAGAAACACCCTGCTCGCATCTGCCGGGACTTGCTGAACTGTGAACAGAAACTATCTGATGGTAAGCACCGCTCTGCGCGTGGCACTGATCTTAACAAAAGAATCAGGAGCAGGAGTCAGCCATTTGGCCCCTCGAGCCTGCTCCGCCATTCAATAAGATCATGGCTGATCCGATCATGGACTCAGCTCCACTTCCCCGCCCGCTCCCCATAACCCTTTACTCCCTTATCGCTCAAAAATCTGTCTATCTCCACCTTAAATATATTCAATGACCCAGCCTCCACAGCTCTCTGGGGCAGAGAATTCCACAGATTTACAACCCTCTGAGAAGAAATTCCTCCTCATCTCAGTTTTAAATGGGCAGCCCCTTATTCTAAGACAATGACCCCTAGTTTTAGTTTCCCCTATGAGTGGAAATATCCTCTCTGCATCCACCTTGTCGAGCCCTCTCATTATCTTATGTTTCAATAAGATCGCCTCTCATTCTTCCGAACTCCAATGTGTACCGGCCCAACCTACTCAATCTTTCTTCATAAGTCAACCCCCTCATTTCCGGAATCAACCGAGTGAACCTTCTCTGAACAGCCTCCAATGCAAGTATATCCCTCCTTAAATACGGAGACCAAAACTGTATGCAGTACTCCAGGTGTGGCCTCACCAATACCCTGTACAGTTGTAGCAGGGCTTCTCTGCTTTTATACTCTAGCCCCCCGGCAATAAAGGCCAAGATACCATTGGCCTTCCTGATCACTTGCTGTACCTGCATAACTAACTTTTTGTGTTTCATGCACAAGGACCCCCAGGTCCCTCTGTACTGCAGCACTTTGCAATTTTTCTCCATTTAAATTATAATTTGCTTTTCTATTATTTCTGCCAAAGTGGATAACCTCACACTTTCCCACATTATTCTCCATCTTCTGCTGGAGCCAATTGTTTGGTGCAGATTACTAATGCAGAAATTCTTTTCAATCCTGGCAGGCAAGTACTGGATTGACCCCAACTTGGGCTGCCCTTCCGATACCATCCAAGTCTTCTGTAATTTTAGCACTGGTGGCCAAACCTGTTTACACCCGGTCAGCCCATCGAAGGTAAGGACTTCAGTTATGTGGGGAGGCTGGAGAAGATGCGGTTGTTCTCCTTAGAGCAGAGATGGTTGAGAGGAGATTTAAAAGAAAAGAAAGACTTGCATTTATATAGCGCCTTTCACGGCCACCGGACATCCCAAAGCGCTTTACAGCCAATGAAGTACTTTTGGAGTGTGGTCACTGTTGTAATGTGGGAAACCCGGCAGCCAATTTGCGCACAGCAAGCTCCCACACACAGCAATGTGATAATGACCAGACAATCTGTTTTTCTAAGGTTGATTAAGGGATAAATATTGGCCAGGACACCGGGGATAACTCCCCTGCTCTTGTTAGAAATAGTGCCATGGGACCCATGAGAGGGCAGACAGGGCCTCGGTTTAGCATCTCATCTGAAAGACAGCACCTCCGACAATGCAGCATTCCCTCAGTACTGCACTGGAGCATCAGCCTGGACTTATGTGCTAAAGTCCCTGGAGTGGGACTTGAACCTTCTCACTCGGAGGCGAGAGTTATACCCACTGAGCCACAGCTGACACAGAGATGCAGTGCTGAGACATTTAATAGTGGTGCTCAAAATCAAGAAAGGGTTTTGATCGAGTAAATAAGGAGACACTGTTTCCAGTGGCAGGGGGTCAGTAACCAGAGGGACACAGATTGACGATAATCGGCAAAAGGACCAGAGGGGGAGATGGGGAGAATGTGTTTACGCAGCGAGTTGTTGTGATCGGGAACCCGCTGCCTGAAAGGGCGGTGGGAGCAGATTCAATAGTAACTTTCAAACCGGGAATTGGATAAATACTTGAAGGGGAAAGATTTGCCGGGCTGTGGGGACAGAGCGGGGAGTGGGACTGATTGGATCGCTCTGTCACCGAGCCGGCACAGGAACGATGGGCTGAATGGCCTCTTGCTGTGCTGTCTGCTAGCAAAAGACACTGAAGCAAATGGCATGATTGGATTTGAGATATGTGGTTACGTTCATTTGGGCAAGAGAAGGATGTGTTGATGGGGTGAGACGAAGGCCCATGTCGAGGTCAAAGAGCTTGGACCAAGTGGGCCGAATGGTCTGTTTCTGTGCTGTCGAGAGGTCACTGGGAGGGCAATCGGGTATGCAGGCACTTGCTGATTGGTTCTGCTCCCTAGCTCAGGTGCAGTACCGTTTGCCTCAGTGCCCGAGTCTACGGAGGTCAAAAGAGGCAGGGTTGCAAGCCGATCTCCATTGCTGAGACACGCTGTCAGATGGACAGAATAGGTCTCAGCTGTACTGCATTCCTCACTCAAAAAGCCTTCCAATATTCCCCTTTCTAGATTCACACAAATCTCACGGCTCAGCAGGAGGCCATTCGGCCCATCGTTCCTGTGCCGGCTCTGTGACAGAGCGATCCAATCAGTCCCACCCCCCCCCCCCCGCTCTTTCCCCACAGCCCGGCACATCTTTCCCCTTCAAGTATTGATCCAATTTCCTGTTTGAAAGTTACTATTGAATCTTCTCCCACCGCCCTTTCAAGCAGCGCGTTCCCGATCACAACAACTCGCTGCGTAAATAAACTCTCCTCCCCTCCCCCTCTGGTTCTTTTGCCGATTACCTTCAATCTGTGTCCTCTCATTACCGACCCTACCTCCAGTGGAAACAGCGTCTCCTTATTTAATCTATCAAATCCCTTCATGATTTTTGAACACCTCTATCAAATCTCCCCTTAAGATTCTCTGCTACATAAGAACATAAGAAATAGGAGCAGGAGTAGGCCACCTGGCCCCTCGAGCCTGCTCCGCCATTCAATAAGATCACGGCTGCAGCACTTTCCCGCCCGATCCCATATCCCCTGATTCCCCTAGAGTCCCAAAAATCAATCAATCTCAGTCTTGAATATACTCAACAACTGAGCCTCCACAGCCCTCTGGGGTAGAGAATTGATTAACAACCCTCTGAGTAAAGAAATTCCTCCTCATCTCAGTTCTAAATCACTGGGGATATACCACCAACAATGTCTCCGCAAGATCCTGCAAATCCCCCGGGAGGACAGATGCACCAACATTAGCGTCCTCGATCAGGCCAACATTCCCAGCATCGAAGCACTGACCACACTCGACCAGCTCCGCTGGGCAGGGCCACATTGTCCGCATGCCCCAGACACGAGACTCCCAAAGCAAGCGCTCTACTCGGAGCTCCTTCATGGCAAGTGAGCCCCAGATGGGCAGAGGAAACGTTACAAGGACGCCCTCAAAGCCTCCCTGATAAAGTGCAACATCCCCACCGACACCTGGGAGTCCCTGGCCAAAGACCGCTCTAAGTGGAGGAAGTGCACCTGAGGGTGCTGAGCACCTCGAGTCTCGTCGCCGAGATCATGCAGAAAACAAGTGTCAACAGCGGAAGGAGCGTGCGGCAAACCAGTTCCACCCTCCCCTTCCTTCAACCACTGTCTGTCCCACCTGTGACAGAGACTGTAATTCTCGTATTGGACTGTTCAGTCACCTGAGAACTCATTTTGGGAATGGAAGCAAGTCTTCCTCGATTTCAAGGGACTGCCTGTGATGATGAAATGGCCAACCCCTTACCCTGAGACAGTGACCCCTGGTTCTAGACTCCCCAGCCCGGGAGAAACACCCTCCCTGCATCTACCCTGTCAATCCCCCTCAGAGTCTTGTATGTTTCAATGAGATCACCTCTCATTCTTCTAAACTCCAGAGAGTATCGGCCCGATTGACTTAATAAGAACAATCCCAGCTTCTCCAGTCTCCCCACCTCATTGAAAGTGGCAGCGTTTTATTTTTTTATGAAAGCTGTTTGCTATTTGGATTTCATGATTTTCCATTGATCACGTCCGAACCGCTTCTCTCTCTCCACAGTTGGAGTTTGGGATTGGGAAGGTGCAGATGAGATTTTTGCATTTGCTGAGCTCCAAGGCCGTGCAGACCATCACGATTCATTGTCTCGATTTCCCAGTCTGGAAGAACACCACCAACAAAGATCCCTATGCTAATTCCATGCGGTTTCGAGGATGGAACGGGCAGATATTTAAAGCAAATACAATATCTCCACCAAAGGTTATCAGAGACGGATGCAAGGTAAACTTGTGTAGTTAACATTTCGGGTTGTAGTTCTACACTGGCAAAATCAATCCAAAAGTCACCGATTGTCGTCACGGTTTATTCAGGAAATGTTGTGAATCTAAAACTATATCGAGTGTACAGCCCAGGAACAGGCCATTGGGCCCACCGCTCCGTGCCGGGGTTTATGCCCCACCGCTCCGTGCCGGGGTTTATGCCCCACCGCTCCGTGCCGGGGTTTATGCTCCACACCAGCCCCCTCCCACCCCTCTCCATCTCACCCTATCCCCATATCCTTCTATTCCTTTCTCCCTCATGAGTTTATCCAGCCTCCCCTTAAATACATCGATACTATTCACCTCAACCCCTCCCTGTGGCAGCGAGTTCCACATTCTCGCCCCTCTCTGGGTAAAGAGGTTTCTCCTGAATTCCCCATTGGATTTATTGGTGACTCTCTTATACTGATGGCTCCGAGTTCTGGTCTCCCCCACACGGGGAAACATTTTCTCTACGTCTCCCCTATCAAACCCTTTCATAATCCCAAAGACCTCTATCTATCGGGTCACCCCTTAGCCTTCTCTTTGCAAGAGAAGAGAGCCCCGGCCTGTTCAATCTTTCCTGATGGATATAACCTCTCAACTCCGCTATCCTCCTTGCAAATCCTTTGTGCACCTTTCACCAATGGCTCTATATCATAGAATCACAGAAATTTACAGCACGGAAGGAGGCCATTCAGCCCATCATGTCCGCGCCGGCCAACCAAGAGCTATCCAGCCTAATCGCACTTTCCCGCTCTCGGTCCGTAGCCCTGTAGGTTACGGCACTTCAGGTGCACATCCAAGTACTTTTTATTGTATGGTGAGGGTTTCTGCCTCTACCACCCTTTCAGGCAGTGAGTTCCAGACCCCCACCACCCTCTGGGTGTAGAAATTTCCCCTCAAATCCCCTCTAAACCTCCCCGTAATTACTTTAAAGCTATGCCCCCTGGTTGTTGACCCCTCTGCTAAGGAAAATAGGCCCTTCCTATTCACTCTATCCAGGCCCTTCATAATTTTATACACCTCAATAAGGTCTCCCTTCAGCCTCCTCTGTTCCAAGGAAAACAGACCCAGCCTATCCAGACTGTCCTCATAACTAAAATTCTCCAGTCCAGGCAACGTCCTCGTAAATCTCCTCTGCACCCTCTCTAGTGCAATCACATCTTTCCTGTAATGTGGTGACCAGAACTGCACACAGTGCTCCAGCTGTGGCCTAACCAGTGTTTTATACAGCTCAAGCATGACCTCCCCGCTCTTGTATTCTATGCCTCGGCTAATAAAGGCAAGTATTCCGTATGCCTTCTTAACCACCTTATCTACCTGGCCTGCTACCTTCAGGGATCTGTGGACCTGCACTCCAAGGTCCCTCTGTTCATCTACACTTCTCAGTGTCCTACCATTTAATGTGTATTCCCTTGCCTTGTTAGCTCTCCCCAAATGGATTACCTCACACTTCTCTGGATTGAATTCCAGTTAAGAACATAAGAAATAGGAACAGGAGTCGGCCATACGGCCCCTCGAGCCTGCTCCGCCATTTAATACGATCATGGCTGATCCAATCATGGACTCAGGTCCACTTCCCCGCCCGCTCCCCATAACCCCTTATTCCCTTATCATTTAAGAAACTGTCTATTTCTGTCTTAAATTTATTCAATGTCCCAGCTTCCACAGCTCTCTGAGGCAGCGAATTCCACAGATTTACAACCCTCTGACAGAAGAAATTTCTCCTCATCTCTGTTTTAAATGGGCGGCCCCTTATTCTAAGATCATGCCCTCTAGTTCTAGTCTCCCCCATCAGTGGAAACATCCTCTCTGCATCCACCTTGTCAAGCCCCCTCATGATCTTATAGGTTTCAATAAGATCACCTCTCATTCTTCTGAATTCCAATGAGTAGAGGCCCAACCTGCTCAACCTTTCCTCATAAGTCAACCCCCCCATCTCCAGAATCAACCGAGTAAACCTTCTCTGAACTGTCTCCAAAGCAAGTATATCCTTTCGTAGATATGGAAACCAAAACTGCACGCAGTATTCCAGGTGTGGCCTCACCAATACCCTGTACAACTGTAGCAAGACTTCCCTGCTTTTATACTCCATCCCCTTTGCAATAAAGGCCAAGATACCATTGGCCTTCCTGATCACGTGCTGTACCTGCATACAATCCTTTTGTGTTTCATGCACAAGTAACCCCAGGTCCCGCTGTACTGCAGCACTTTGCAATCTTTCTCCATTTAAATAATAACTTGCTCTTTGATTTTTTTCTGCCTAAGTGCATGACCTCACACTTTCCAACATTATACTCCATCTGCCAAATTTTTGCCCACTCACTTAGCCTGTCTATGTCTTTTGCAGATTTTATGTGTCCTCCTCACACATTGCTTTTCCTCCCATCTTTGTATCATCAGCAAACTTGGCTACGTTACACTCAGTCCCTTCTTCCAAGTCGGTAATATAGATTGTAAATAGTTGGGGTCCCAGCACTGATCCCAGCAGCACCCCACTAGTTACTGGTTGCCAACCCGAGAATGAACCATTTATCCCGACTCTCTGTTTTCTGTTAGTTAACCAATCCCTCTATACATGCTAATATATTACCCCCAACCCCATGAACTTTTATCTTTTATCTTGCCACTGTTCTGCCCCCCTGACCGGTTCATTGATATCTTCCTGCAGTCTGCAGCTTTCTTCTTCATTATCAACCACACAGCCGGTTTTAGTATCATCTGCTAACTTCTTAATCATACCCCCTATATTCAAGTCTAAATGATTTATATATACCACAAAAAGCACCGGTCCCACCCCGGCAGGAAGCGGAGCGTGAGATATTTCCTCTCACGGGGGGAGGCGGTCAGCTCATGGGGCGGGACTTCCCCGCCTGCTGGTACAGAGTTACTATCCAGGTTAACTAAGTGTGTCTGTTTGTTGGCTGCAGATACAGGATGGAACATGGCAACAGACACAGTTTGTTTTCCACACTCAGGCTGTGAGTGAGTTTCCAATCGTTGAAATTCAGAGGCTCCTTCCCCTCGAGCCAGCGAAGCAATACCGTGTGGAGATTGGTCCAGTGTGCTTCCTATAATGGGGAACAATGGAATTGGGCTGTCCTTCGGAACACTGTGAGGAAACTACTGCTGAAAGTTAGACTCCCTGCTGAGCCGGGGAGCTAATATCTCTGTTCGCTGCGGAAAATCCAGGGACAATTTTTCTTTTTTCAAAAAAAAAAAGTCATGGTACTTTTATTAAAATTGACTTCCCAGGAAGAATGCATTGCTGGCCCTTTATCGACAGAAGACCCTCGGCTGCAGTTAGCAGGAAATGCAAGGCTGAAAACGTCAGTTGTGTCACACACGATATTTTGTGCTTGCTGTCCTGGTGCCTGTTAAGACTGAAAGTTACTTTTAGTAATATATAAGTTAGGACTTCAGGTCCGTTGCCTTGCTGTACGTCAACCCATAAAAGGCTGAGGAAGTAAGATGACCGCCTTCAATGGCACTCATGGCTGTGTGTTGCAAACGTGTGCAAAGCTCTTTCGATGAGAATGGACGAGAGCTGATAAGGAAATGTCCAGATTCACTATCTTCCCTTCGGTTCTGAGAGATGGTACTTAGGCAACAGTCCTCGACCTCCGACATGTTGCCGGCCTTTGGTCAGCCCCCGGTGCCTGACATGCACGGATGTCCGTCGTGCTTCCGGGTCGACCAACCAGTCTGCTGAGAAATCCACATTGGTAGCTGCTGCTTGCCCGATATTGAGTACACACGCTCTTCCTGAAGGGGCACACCCGCTTACCCAAGGCTGGCAAGGGCCAGGCTGCGGACATTCCCAAGTAGGCACGGGCTACAGCTGGTGTTCAACCATCGGAATCCAAGCAGTTCAGCGGCACGCAGCACTTGATGATAATCCTGTTGTGTGCCCAGGTATGCCCACCCCGGCAAGGTACGCCCAACCTGCCCAGGTACCCCACCACCACTCAGGTATGCCCACCCCCGCCCAGGTACACCCACACCCTCCCAATAGGGTTATCGGAGCCCAAGTGGGCAGCATTGACACCAGCAGCAGCCAGGCTGATCTCTCCTGCACCCATGGGTGGAGGAAGACTAGTCCCCAACACCATGTTGGAATACTGTAGACACATAGCCTGGCTGCGTTAGCGCATCACTGAGCCCGCCACAGGCCATCACCTTGCCTCCGGTCACTACCAGCAGGCATGTCCCCTTGGAGCCGAGGCAACCCTAACGCGACCTCTCTGTGCACCCACACCCCACACCCCACCCCCAGCTCCACCCACACCCCACCCCGCACCCAACTCCACCCACACCCCACCCCGCACCCAACTCCACCCTACCCTACCCCCACCCCACCCCTCACACCTCTCCCACCCCGCCCCACGTCCAAGGAGAAGGTCACTGGACAGGCGGACAACAGGTACCAGAACCGCCTGAGCTGAAGGTGAGCAATGGGCATGGCCGCCATCTCCTCTGAGCGCCCTGAACCTGCCCACAGTCCGTCCAGTTGTGGCCCCGCCCCCTCTCCCTCCACTCCTCCCTCTCCGTTCCTCCTCTCTCTCCTCCCCCTGCTCCCCTCCCTCCCTCTGCCCTCCTCCCCCTCCCTCTCTCTCCCTCCCCGCACACCCCTCCTCCATTTCTGTTCCCCCTCCCTCCTCCCCTCTCTCTCCCACACCCCTTCCTCTCTTCCCGCTCCCCCAGCCTCCCACTCCCCTCTCTCTCTCCCCGCTCCCTCCCCTCTCTCCCCCCTCCCTCCTTCCCCGCTCCCCCCTCCCTCCTTCCCCGCTCCCCCCTCCCTCCCCGTTCCCCCCTCCCTTCTCTCTCCCCGCACCCCACTCCCTCCCTCCCCATTCTCCTCTCTCTCCCCCTCCCCCTCCTCTCTCTCCCCCTCCCCCCTTCCTCTCTCTCCCCCCTCCCCCCCTCCTCTCTCTCCCCCCTCCCCCCTCCCCCCTCCTCTCTCTTCCCCCTCCCCCCTCCTCTCTCTCCCCCCTCCCCCCTCCTCTCTCTCCCCCCTCCCCCCTCCTCTCTCTCCCCCCTCCTCTCTCTCCCCCCTCCCCCCTCCTCTCTCAACCCCTCCCCCCCATTACCCCCTCCCCTCTCCCTCCCCGTTCTCCCCCTCCCCCCTCTCTCTCCCCGTTTTCCCCCTCCCCCCTCCCCCCTCTCTCCCCTGCTCCCTCCCCGTTCTCCCCCTCCCCCCTTCCCCTCTCTCTCCCTGCTTCCTCCTCCGTCCACTCTCTCTCCGCCCTCTCCCCGGTACCCCCCTCCCCTCTCTATCTCCTCCCCTCCCTCCCCATTCCCCCCCTCCCCATTCCCCCCCTCCCCATTCCCCCCTCCCTCCCCATTCCCCCCTCCCTCCCTCCCATTCCCCCCTCCCTCCCTCCCTCCCTCCCTCCCATCCCCCCTCACCCCCCGTTCTCCCCCTCTCCCCCCCGTTCTCCCCCTCTCCCCCCCGTTCTCCCCCTCTCCCCCCGTTCTCCCCCCCGTTCTCCCCCTCTCCCCTACGTTCTCCCCCTCTCCCCCCGTTCTCCCCTCTCCCCCCGTTCTCCCCCTCTCCCCCCGTTCTCCCCCTCTCCCCCCCGTTCTCCCCCTCTCCCCCGTTACCCCCCTCCCCACCGTAACACCCCTCCCCTCTCTCTCCCTGTTCCCCCCGCCCTCCCCCTCCCCCCCGCCCGCCCTCTCTCTCCCCGCTCCCTCTCTCTCCCCGCTCCCTCTCTCTCCCCGCTCCCTCTCTCTCCCGGCTCCCTCCTCCCTCCCTGCTCTCTCTCCCCCTCCATCCCCGTTCTCCCCCCCCCTCCATCCCCGTTCTCCCCCCCCTCCATCCCCGTTCTCCCCCCCCTCCATCCCCGTTCTCCCCCCCCCTCCATCCCCGTTCTCCCCCCCCCTCCATCCCCATTCTCCCCCCACCTCCATCCACGTTCTCCCCCCACCTCCATCCCCGTTCTCCCCCCCCTCCATCCCCGTTCTCCCCCTCCCCCTCTCTCTCCCCTTCCTCCCCCCCTCCCCTTCCTCCCCCCCTCCCCTCTCCCCTCTCTCTCTCCCCTCCCCGCTCCCCCCCCCCTCCCTCCCTCCCTCCCCCTCCCTCCCTCCCCGCTCCCCCCTCCCCCCCTCTCCCTCCCCGCACATCCCTCCTCCATTTCTGCTCCCCGAACCCTCAGAGCTTGCTCATTTACTGGACGCCGGTCTTCAGCATGGACGAAGGAAGTGCACAGGATAGCTTGCGATTGGTCAGACCCCTGGATGTCCCAGGTGCTAAAGTTAATAAGGTGCTAATCGTTTTAATGAGGAAAGATTTTGCTATTATTTTTTTTTTTCAAAATGTATGTACTGGCTACATTCAGTAATTTCTGTTTTAAAGGTACTTATTTGGTCAGTTATTTCTGTCATAAACATTATTTATATGAACTGTAATGATGCCAATGTTTGTGGATGAGCTGTACAGGTTGGTATGGTATATATGGTGGCTGTAGATAGGCGGAGATGCACTAGCTGGTAGTAACGTTGTAGAACAACTACATGCATGCTGTTGATTTTTTGAGGTTGTAGCTTGCTATTATATATTAAATCTTCATCACTCACTCAACGGCATCCAATTAAATGTCACTGCTGCATATTTTGTATAGTTGGTTTTAGGGCTGGGCCAATCATTCTATAATCAATTCATCGATTGCAAGTTTCATTTAACAGAAAAATCACTTAATTTGACTTCTTCCTGTGGTGGCCATTAGTGCTGATACACAGGCGGAGTAAGTCCATTTACGCCCTATCTTCTGCGCTCTCGTACTACCGCAGTCCGTAATACTGCTATGCCAGGAGCTGAATGTATATATATTTTTTTTCAGTTTGGACATTGCATATTCACTGAAAATACCTTAACAAACTGGACTTCACTCAATACTCAAGGGGGCATAGATTTAAAGTAATTGGGGGAAGGTTTAGGGGGGATTCGAGGAGAACTTTCTTCACCCAGAGGCTGGTGTGGGTCTGGAACTCACTGCCTGAAAGGGTGGTAGAGGCAGAAACCCTCACCACATTTAAAAAGTACTTGGATGTGGACTTGAAGTGCCGTAACCTGCAGGGCTACGGACCGAGAGCTGGAAAGTGGGATTAGGCTGGATAGCTCTTTGTCGGCCGGCGTGGACATGATGGGCCGAATGGCCTCCTTCCGTGCCGTGAATTTCTCTGATTGTACGGTTCTAACGAAACAGTAAATTGCTGTTGTATCAAATACTCAACCATCAGCTCGTTCCACTGTCAGCCTTTAGAAATAACGCTAACCAATTTAATAATTGATAGAATGTTCAACTCCCCAAATAATTGGCCTCTCTCCAGATTATTTTAACCAGAACAGAACAGCCGCCATTACATGGCAATTAACTCCCGCTCCATCAACATTTTGTCTTATAAATTCTAATACAGTACAAGGTTGCTTTTCTGAATCTTAATGTATAGTTTTTTAGTTATACTTTACATTTTCACCCCCAAAATCATTTAACCGTTTCACTTGATACTGTAGTACTTATGAGGGAGAGCATAAGAACAGAAGAATTAGGAGCAGGAGTCGGCCATTCGGCCCCTCGAGCCTGCTCCGCCATTTAATAAGATCACGGCTGATTATCGACCTCAACTCCACTTTCCCGCCTGATCCCCATATCCCTCGATTCCCCCAGAGTCCAAAAATCTATCGATCTCAGCCTTGAATATACTCAAAGACTGAGCCTCCACAGCCCTCTGGGGCAGAGAATTCCAGAGATTCACCACCCTCTGAGTGAAGAAATTCCTCCTCATCTCAGTCCTAAATGGCCGACCCCTTATCCTGAGACTGTGACCCCCTGGTTCTAGACTCCCCAGCCCCGGGGGAAACACCCTCCCTGCATCTACCCTGTCAAGCCCTCTCAGAATCATAGCATATAAATGCTTAGTGTACTGGTGAAATCCCTTTGCTTCTTTAACAGTATTAAACCATCTGAGATCTGAGAGGATTTCTATGCAGATGCAGTATGGCAGAGTTTAAGGCACAAAATAAACCATAACTAGTGCTGGAGCGAGCACGTGAACTTGAGCTGTGTAATTCATGACCCAGCCATCTCCTTTTATTACTTACCCAATTCCCTTTTGAGATGGGGATAAAGTTTCCAAGTCTATGTAATGAGGTACCTCACTGCCAGTGCAGGCTCAGAAAGTTTAGGCTAATGAATGTCCTAGAATGTACAGGAACAGGCCATTGGGCCCAGCGCTCCGTGCCGGGGTTTATGCCCCACCGCTCCGTGCCGGGGTTTATGCCCCACCGCTCCGTGCCGGGGTTTATGCCCCACCGCTCCGTGCCGGGGTTTATGCCCCACCGCTCCGTGCCGGGGCTTATGCCCCACCGCTCCGTGCCGGGGTTTATGTCCCACCGCTCCGTGCCGGGGTTTATGCCCCACCGCTCCGTGCCGGGGTTTATGCCCCACACCAGCCCCCTCCCACCCCTCTCCATCTCCCCCTATCCCCATATCCTTCTATTCCTTTCTCCCTCATGTGTTTATCCAGCTTCCCCTTAAATACATCGATACTATTCGCCTCAACCCCTCCCTGTGGCAGTGAGTTCCACATTCTCACCACTCTCTGGGTAAAGAAGTTTCTCCTGAATTCCCCATTGGATTTATTAGTGACTGTCTTATATTTATGACCTCTAATTTTGGACTGCCCCTTGAGTGGAAACATCTCTACGTCTAACCCTGTCAAACCCTTTCATAATTTTAAAGACCTGCAGCAGGTCACCCCTCAACATTGTCTTTTCTGGAAAAAAGAGCCCCAGACTGTTCAACCTTTCCTAGAACATAAGAAATAGGAGCAGGAGTAGGCCATACAGCCCCTTGAGCCTGCTCCGCCATTCAATACGATCATGGCTGATCCGATCATAGACTCAGCTCCACTTCCCTGCCCGCTCCCCATAACCCCTTATTGGTTAAGAAACTGTCTATCTCTGTCTTAAATTTATTCCTAACGATTATAACCTCTCAGTTCTGGTATCATCCTCGTGAATCTTTTTTTACACCTTGTCCAGTGCCTCTATATCCTTTTGATAATATGGTGACCAGAACTGTGCTCAGTGCTCCCAAGTCAGGTCTGACCATGGTCCGATACAAGTTTTTACACAACTTCTCTGCTTTTCACTTATAATCTCTCGAACTGAACTCCAGTGTTTGGTTTGCTGTTTTATGGCCTTATTAACCTGCGTCGCTCCTTTTAATGATTTGTGTATCTGTATCTCCAAGATCCCTTTGCTCCTCAGCCCCAGTTAGACTCATACTTTCCAAGGAGAATGTGGCCTCTGTGTTCCTCCTACCAAAATGCTCCACCTAACCTTGGAACGTTTAAGCTATGGAATCATTCCTGTGCTAATAGTCACACAGCGTCATCTCACAGAATTTTAACAGCGCTGATCAGGAGGCCCCATCTTGCAGGTAGTTTAGAATGATTATTTATTGATAACGTTAAGTATTTAACAAGGTACGTGTTGATCAAGCTTTGTTTAAAGTCGACTTTTGCTAAAATCTGGAAAATTAGCCCGGCCGCAGGATCCTCTAGTTGAAGGTATTACGCTGGTTTGTAAAGGATTTGGGAAACTTTCCCCACTGTAAGTAGCCGCCTGAGAGATTGCTGTAATGACCGCGTGGCCCCAGTAATATCGCAGAGGGTGGAGGAGCTGATGGAGCTCAACGATAACCTCTCCTTTGAAAT
Source organism: Pristiophorus japonicus (assembly GCF_044704955.1). Classification (NCBI taxonomy): domain Eukaryota; kingdom Metazoa; phylum Chordata; class Chondrichthyes; family Pristiophoridae; genus Pristiophorus; species Pristiophorus japonicus. The sequence goes on along the minus strand of NC_091984.1, from coordinate 2,126,406 downwards.
GATCCGAAAATAGCTCTTCTCAAGGCCGCAGCTCTCTCCAAACTGGTCGTTGTGCTTGCGAGCCGGTATTCGAGGTCATTCTCGGCCCTTTAGAAGCAATTCCCTGAAGTGCAGTTGTATTCTGCGCCATTCAGTCTGTCCCGGGTGAAATGGTACAGGTGGAAAGGTAACTTCCGCAGGCAGACAACTCCACCGACACAAAAATCTTGCTCGTTGCTATTGGACAGTCCGATTCCTAAAAGGAATGAACTGTAATTGTTTCAACTCTTAATTTGAGGGTAAAATGCAGACAGCTATTATGTGACATGTTTGTAGTGTTAAAAAGCAGTAGCCATTCCGATTTAAATTGTAGAACAACGTTTGGTTATAGCCAACACATGTGTACAGGATACATTGTTTACCAACAAAGATAAATTAAGTGCGTGTAAAAAAAAAAGAATATGTATTTTAAGTGTTATTTACAGAAAGCTGTTATCAAAACTTTATTTACTGGTATTTCCATGTTATGACCAAATAAAGCTCAATAATAGTGGTGCGTTTACAGATGGGAGTGGTTACTTTGAGAGGTGAATCTCTTGCATCATAATAATGGGTTCAGTTAAGTACACATGTATTTGAAAAATAATATACAGAGTGAAAAAAAGACTTGCATTTATATAGCGCCTTTCACGACTACTGGACATCTCAAAGTGCTTTGTAGCCAATGAAGTACTTTTGTAGTGTCACTGTTGTAATGTAGAAAACACGGCAGTCAATTTGCGCACAGCAAGCTCCCACAGACATCAATGTGATAATGATCAGATAATCTGTTTTTGTTATGTTGATTGAGGGATAAATATTGGCCCCAGGACACCGGGGAGAACTCCCCTGCTCTTCTTCAAAATAATGCCGTGGGATCTTTTACGTCCACCTGAGAGAGCAGACGGGGCCTCGGTTTAACATCTCATCCGAAAGACGGCCCCTCCGACAGTGCGGCGCTCCCTCAGTACTGCCCCTCCAACAGTGCGGCGCTCCCTCAGTACTGCCCCTCCGACAGTGCAGCGCTCCCTCAGTACTGCCCCTCCGACAGTGCGGCGCTCCCTCAGTACTGCCCCTCCGACAGTGCGGCGCTCCCTCAGTACTGCCCCTCCGACAGTGCGGCGCTCCCTCAGTACTGCCCCTCCGACAGTGCTGCACTCCCTCAGTACTGCCCCTCCGACAGTGCGGCACTCCCTCAGTACTGCCCCTTCGACAGTGCAGCGCTCCCTCAGTACTGCCCCTCCGACAGTGCAGCACTCCCTCAGTACTGCCCCTCCGACAGTGCAGCACTCCCTCAGTACTGCCCCTCCGACAGTGCAGCACTCCCTCAGTATTGCCCCTCCGACAGTGCGGCGCTCCCTCAGTACTGCCCCTCCGACAGTGCAGCGCTCCCTCAGTACTGCCCCTCCAACAGTGCGGCGCTCCCTCAGTACTGCCCCTCCAACAGTGCAGCACTCCCTCAGTACTACCCCTCCGACAGTGCAGCACTCCCTCAGTATTGCCCCTCCGACAGTGCGGCGCTCCCTCAGTACTGCCCCTCTGACAGTGCAGCGCTCCCTCAGTACTGCCCCTCCAACAGTGCGGCGCTCCCTCAGTACTGCCCCTCCGACAGTGCAGGGCTCTCTCAGCCCCGCACTGCAAGATTTTTGTGCTCAGATTCCTGGAGTAGGGTGCTCAGAACCCACAACTTTCTGACTCGGAGGCGAGTGTGCTACCCACTGAGTCACATCTGACAGTAGTGTCAGGAAGTACACGTGATTCCCTAGCCACAGTGCCCGCTCAGATTGAAGGGAAAAGCTAGAGTTATTGCATTAAGTTGCCGATTTGGATATTGGCACATTGCCATCTCCGCACCCCTGCGAAGCACTTTGGTCAGGGCGATGTATTGAATGGGTGGAATCAGAGGTGTGAATCTTTGGAATTCTCTACCCTAGAGGGTTGTGGATGGCCAGTCGTTGAGTATATTGAGATCAATAGATTTTTGAACACTAAAGGATTCAAGGGATATAGGATGCGGGCAGGAAAGTGGAGTTGAGGTAGAAGATCACCCATGATCTTATTAAATGGAGAAGCAGGCTCGAAGGGCCGAATGGCCTACTCCTGCTCCTATTCTGCTGCATCGCTGCAGGAGTTCCTCAGGGCAGTGTCCTAGCCCCAAACATCTTCAGCTGCTTCATCAATGACCTTCCTCCATCATAAGGTCAGAAGTGGGGATGTTCGCTGATGACTGCACAGTGTTCAGTTCCATTCCCAACTCCTCAGATAATGGAGCAGTCCATAACCGCATGTAGTCCATAATCTTGATGACATTCAGGCTTGGGTTGATAAGTGGCAAGTAACATTCGCGCCACACAAGTGTCAGGCAATGACCATCTCCAACAAGCGAGAGTCTAACCACCTCCCCTTGATATTCAACAACATTACCATCACCGAATCCCCCACCATCAACATCCTGGGGGTCACCATTGACCAGAAACTTAACTGGACCAGCCACATAAATACTGTGGCTACAAGAGCAGGTCAGAGGCTGGGTATTCTGCGGCGAGTGACTCACCTCCTGACTCCCCAAAGCCTCCCCACCATCTACAAGCCACAAGTCAGGAGTGTGATGGAACACTCTCCACTTGCCTGGATGAGTGCAGCTCCAACAACACTCGAGAAGCTCGACACCATCCAGGACAAAGCAGCCGCTTGATCAACACCCCATCCACCACCTTCAACACTCACTCCCTCCACCACCGGCGCCCCCTGGCTGCAGTGTGCACCATCTACAAGATGCACTGCAGCAACTCGCCAAGGCTTCTTCGGCAGCACCTCCCAAACCCGCGACCTCTACCACCTAGAAGGACAAGGGCAGCAGGCGCATGGGAACACCAGCACCTCCACGTTCCCCTCCCAGTCACACACCATCCTGACTGGGAAATATATCGGCCGTTCCTTCATCGTCGCTGGGTCACAATCCTGGAACTCCCTCCCTAACAGCACTGTGGGAGACCCTCACCACACGGACTGACAGCACTGTGGGAGACCCTCACCACACGGACTGACAGCACTGTGGGAGACCCTCACCACACGGACTGACAGCACTGTGCGAGACCCTCACCACACGGACTGACAGCACTGTGGGAGACCCTCACCACACGGACTGACAGCACTGTGGGAGACCCTCACCACACGGACTGACAGCACTGTGGGAGCCCCTCACCACACGGACTGACAGCACTGTGAGAGACCTCTCACCACACGGACTGACAGCACTGTGGGAGACCCTCACCACACGGACTGACAGCACTGTGGGAGACCCTCACCACACGGACTGACAGCACTGTGGGAGACCCTCACCACACGGACTGACAGCACTGTGACAGACCCTCACCACACGGACAGCACTGTGAGAGACCCTCACCACACGGACAGCACTGTGGGAGACCCTCACCACACGGACAGCACTGTGGGAGACCCTCACCACACGGACTGACAGCACTGTGGGAGACCCTCACCACACGGACTGACAGCACTGTGGGAGACCCTCACCACACGGACAGCACTGTGGGAGACCCTCACCACACGGACTGACAGCACAGTGCGAGACCCTCACCACACGGACTGACAGCACTGTGCGAGACCCTCACCACACGGACTGACAGCACTGTGGGAGACCCTCACCACACGGACAGCACTGTGAAAGACCCTCACCACACGGACTGACAGCACTGTGGGAGACCCTCACCACACGGACTGACAGCACTGTGAGAGACTCTCACCACACGGAGTGACAGCACTGTGGGAGACCTTCACCACATGGACTGACAGCACTGTGGGAGACCCACACCACACGGACTGACAGCACTGTGGGAGACCCTCACCACACGGACTGACAGCACTGTGAGAGACCCTCACCACACGGACTGACAGCACTGTGGGAGACCCTCACCACACGGACTGACAGCACTGTGAGAGTCCCCTCACCACACGGACTGACAGCACTGTGAGAGACCCTCACCACACGGACAGCACTGTGAGAGACCCTCACCACACGGACTGACAGCACTGTGGGAGACCCTCACCACACGGACTGACAGCACTGTGGGAGACCCTCACCACACGGACTGACAGCACTGTGAGAGACCCTCACCACACGGACAGCACTGTGAGAGACCCTTACCACACGGACAGCACTGTGAGAGACCCTCACCACACGGACTGACAGCACTGTGAGAGACCCTTACCACATGGACAGCACTGTGGGAGACCCTCACCACACGGACTGACAGCACTGTGAGAGACCCTCACCACACGGACAGCACTGTGGGAGACCCTCACCACACGGACTGACAGCACTGTGAGAGACCCTCACCACACGGACTGACGGCACTGTGGGAGACCCTCACCACACGGACTGACGGCACTGTGGGAGACCCTCACCACACGGACTGACAGCACTGTGGGAGACCCTCACCACACGGACTGACAGCACTGTGAGAGACCCTCACCACATGGACTGACAGCACTGTGGGAGACCCTCACCACACGGACTGACAGCACTGTGGGAGACCCTCACCACACGGACTGACAGCACTGTGGGAGACCCTCACCACACGGACTGACAGCTCTGTGGGAGACCCTCACCACACGGACTGACAGCACTGTGGGAGACCCTCACCACTCGGACTGACAGCACTGTGGGAGACCCTCACCACTCGGACTGACAGCACTGTGGGAGATACTCACCACACGGACTGACAGCACTGTGGGAGACCCTCACCACACGGACAGCACTGTGGGAGACCCTCACCACACGGACTGACAGCACTGTGGGAGACCCTCACCACACGGACTGACAGCACTGTGGGAGACCCTCACCACACGGACAGCACTGTGGGAGACCCTCACCACACGGACTGACAGCACTGTGGGAGACCCTCACCACACGGACAGCACTGTGGGAGACCCTCACCACACGGACTGACAGCACTGTGGGAGACCCTCACCACACGGACAGCACTGTGGGAGACCCTCACCACACGGACTGACAGCACTGTGGGAGACCCTCACCACACGGACAGCACTGTGGGAGACCCTCACCACACGGACTGACAGCACTGTGGGAGACCCTCACCACTCGGAGTGACAGCACTGTGGGAGACCCTCACCACACGGAGTGACAGCACTGTGGGAGACCCTCACCACACGGACTAACAGCACTGTGAGAGACCCTCACCACACGGACTGACAGCACTGTGGGAGACCCTCACCACACGGACAGCACTGTGGGAGACCCTCACCACACGGACTGACAGCACTGTGAGAGACCCTCACCACACGGACTGACAGCACTGTGGGAGACCCTCACCACACGGACTGATAGCACTGTGGGAGACCCTCACCACACGGACTGACAGCACTGTGGGAGACCCTCACCACACGGACTGACAGCACTGTGGGAGACCCTCACCACACGGACTGACAGCACTGTGGGAGACCCTCACCACACGGACTGACAGCACTGTGGGAGACCCTCACCACACGGACTGACAGCACTGTGGGAGACCCTCACCACACGGATAGCACTGTGAGAGACCCTCACCACACGGACTGACAGCACTGTGGGAGACCCTCACCACACGGACTGACAGCACTGTGGGAGACCCTCACCACACGGATAGCACTGTGAGAGACCCTCACCACACGGACTGACAGCACTGTGGGAGACCCCTCACCACACGGACTGACAGCACTGTGGGAGACCCCTCACCACACGGACTGACAGCACTGTGGGAGACCCTCACCACACGGACTGACAGCACTGTGGGAGACCCCTCACCACACGGACTGACAGCACTGTGGGAGACCCTCACCACACGGACTGACAGCACTGTGGGAGACCCCTCACCACACGGACTGACAGCACTGTGGGAGACCCTCACCACACGGACTGACAGCACTGTGGGAGACCCTCACCACACGGACAGCACTGTGGGAGACCCTCACCACACGGACTGACAGCACTGTGAGAGACCCTCACCACACGGACTGACAGCACTGTGGGAGACCCTCACCACACGGACTGACAGCACTGTGGGAGACCCTCACCACACGGACTGACAGCACTGTGAGAGACCCCTCACCACACGGACTGACAGCACTGTGGGAAGCCCTCACCACACGGACAGCACTGTGGGAGACCCTCACCACACGGACTGACAGCACTGTGAGAGACCCTCGCCACACGGACAGCACTGTGGGAGACCCTCACCACACGAACTGACAGCACTGTGGGAGACCCTCACCACACGGACTGACAGCACTGTGAGAGACCCTCGCCACACGGACAGCACTGTGGGAGACCCTCACCACACGGACTGACAGCACTGTGGGAGACCCTCACCACACGGACAGCACTGTGGGAGACCCCTCACCACACGGACTGACAGCACTGTGGGAGACCCTCACCACACGGACTGACAGCACTGTGGGAGACCCTCACCACACGGACTGACAGCACTGTGGGAGACCCCTCACCACACGGACTGACAGCACTGTGGGAGACCCCTCACCACACGGACTGACAGCACTGTGGGAGACCCTCACCACACGGACTGACAGCACTGTGGGAGACCCTCACCACACGGACTGACAGCACTGTGGGAGACCCTCACCACACGGACTGACAGCACTGTGGGAGACCCTCACCACACGGACTGACAGCACTGTGGGAGACCCTCACCACACGGACTGACAGCACTGTGGGAGACCCTCACCACACGGACTGACAGCACTGTGGGAGACCCTCACCACACAGACTGACAGCACTGTGAGAGACCCTCACCACATGGACTGACAGCACTGTGGGAGACCCTCACCACACGGACTGACAGCACTGTGGGAGACCCTCACCACACGGACTGACAGCACTGTGGGAGACCTTCACCACACGGACTGACAGCACTGTGGGAGACCCTCACCACACGGACGGACAGCACTGTGAGAGACTCTCACCACACGGACAGCACTGTGGGAGACCCCTCACCACACGGACTGACAGCACTGTGGGAGACCCCTCACCACACGGACTGACAGCACTGTGGGAGACCCCTCACCACACGGACTGACAGCACTGTGGGAGCACCTTGGTTTGTGTGGACATGACTCCAGTTCCTCTGCACCTCAAAATAATAGGCAGGAAAAAAGCTAACAGTCAGCTGAAACATATATACGGTGCCAAATGTGCATATGACCAAAGTTCTGTTTATCGTGCAAGTGAATGGGTTATAATAATATAATAATTAGCAGAAAGAAGTAAGCCATTAAATATATTTTTTGTGACAACGGAACAAAGGACTATTTGATTCAACTATGATGACCTACAGAACCTCAGTTAGATTGGCAGACATTTCAGGTATCATGAGTGAGTGGTTCTTGGGAACCCGAAATACATATTTAGTAAAATAACGAGATAACAAAGGGCAGTTCTACATATTTAAACATGGTGCAGTTTGTAAGCACGAACGGGCAAAAGCCATTCGGTAGGATCATTGTTTCTGCTGTTATGCCAACACTTTGTAATGTATTTGCTTCATGGGTTCTTCACTTAAGAATTCACATCAACACACTGCCAATAAGAACCAGTTGGTTTATTAACAAATCGCACTGCACATTACCAGTTCATCCACTTGATAAGCCACTCACAATGCAACAAGCTCTACAACTATTTTAGTGTAAAACTTTAAATCAAGGGCCTCTCTTGTTAAAGGGGCTACTGGAACTGACAAATTAACAAATTAAACTTTTGAAAAACTACGGTCAAATAAAAATTTGGTTGCCGGGGGTGATGATGCACTCCAGTCCCTCCGGCGTCCACCTCTGGCGGAAGGCCGCGAGCGTACCGGTGGACACCGCGTGTTCAATCTCCAGGGATACCCTGGCGTGAATGTAACCGCTGGTTTATTAGCAAAGGTTTTACAATCAAACTGAACACGACCAGTACATCCACCAGGCTCACAACTGCACACCTTAATGTGGAGAACCTGAACTCAAATGAGGGGATTTGAGTACAGGGGCAGGGAGGTGTTGCTACAGTTATACAGGGCCTTGGTGAGGCCACACCTGGAGTATTGTGTACAGTTTTGGTCTCCTAACTTGAGGAAGGACATTCTTGCTATTGAGGGAGTGCAGCGAAGGTTCACCAGACTGATTCCCGGGATGGCGGGACTGACCTATCAAGAAAGACTGGATCAACTGGGCTTGTATTCACTGGAGTTCAGAAGAATGAGAGGGGATCTCATAGAAACGTTTAAAATTCTGACGGCTTTCGACAGGTTAGATGCAGGAAGAATGTTCCCAATGTTGGGGAAGTCCAGAACCAGGGGTCACAGTCTAAGGATAAGGGGTAAGCCATTTAGGACCGAGATGAGGAGGAACTTCTTCACCCAGAGAGTGGTGAACCTGTGGAATTCTCTACCACAGAAAGTTGTTGAAGCCAATTCACTAAATATATTCAAAAAGGAGTTAGATGAAGTCCTTACTACTAGGGGGATCAAGGGGTATGGCGAGAAAGCAGGAATGGGGTACTGAAGTTGCATGTTCAGCCATGAACTCATTGAATGGTGGTGCAGGTTCAAAGGGCAGAATGGGCTACTCCTGCACCTATTTTCTATGTTTCTATGTAACTGGGGTTTTATTGAGTCTTGTGAACATCACATGACTGGCTCAGCCACTCACATTGCAACAGCTCTACAACTATTTTTGTTGAAACTTAAATCAAATGCCCTCTTTTGACAAGGGCACTAGAACTCACAAATAAAAAATGTTATGCTTTCACGAAACCTTAAATCAAATTAAAATTTGTTTGCCGGGGGTGATGATGCACTCCAGTCCCTCCGGTGCCCACCTCTCGCAGAAGGCCGCGAGTGTACCGGTGGACACCGCGTGCTCCATCTCCAGGGGCACCCCGGCTCGGATGTAACCGTGGCTTTGTTCGTGCCCGCGTCTCCTGGAGATGGAGCACACGGTGCCCACCGGTGTCCTTGAGGTCTCCCACGACCGGTGAGCACCGGAGGGACTGGAGTGCATCATCACCCCACCCCTGGAACCAAACTTTAATTTGATTTGTCAAGTTTCATTTCAAAATGGTTTGTCTCATTTACCGTTGAATGGTTGTAACCCTTTAATTGCTGATCACACCAGCCAATCAAAGTAACCAACCAATCGGAGTTAGCACAACAGCAAAATACTGCGGATGCTGGAATCTGAAATAAGAACAGGGAATGCTGAAAATCTCAGTGGGTCAGGCAGCATCTGTGGAGAGAGAAACAGGGTTAACGTTTCAGGGCGATGACCCTGCGTCAGAACTGGCGAATGTTCGAAATGAACAGATTCTTAAGGAGCACTGAAAGGGGGAGGGGAGGGAAGAACAAAGGGGAAGGTCTGTGATAGGGTGGAAGACAGGAGAGATTAGAGAGACAATAAGGGATGATGGGTCGAATTGAAATGGTAATGGCATAGAAACATAGAAAATAGGTGCAGGAGTAGGCCATTCAGCCCTTCGAGCCTGCACCACCATTCAATATGATCATGGCTGATCATTCCTTCAGTACCCCATTCCTGCTTTCTCTCCATACCCCTTAATCCCTTTAGCCGTAAGGGCCACATCTAACTCCCTTTTGAATATAGCTAACAAACTGGCCTCAACAACTTTCTGTGGTAGAGAATTCCACAGGTTCACAACTCTCTGAGTGAAGAAGTTTCTCCTCATCTCAGTCCTAAATGGCTTACCCCTTATTATTAGACCCCTGGTTCTGGACTTCCCCAACATCGGGAACATTCTTCCTGTATCTAACCTGTCCAGCCCCGTCAGAATTTTATATGTTTCTATGAGATCCCCTCTCATTCTTCTAAACTCCAGTGAATATAAGCCTAGTTGATCCAGTTTTTCTTCATATGTCAGTCCTGCCATCCCAGGAATCAGTCTGGTGAACCTTCGCTGCACTCCTTCAATAGCAAGAATGTCCTTCCTCAGATTTGGAAACCAAAACTGATCACAATATTCAAGGTGTGGCCTCACCAAAGCCCTGTACAACTGCAGTAACACCTCCTTGCCCCTGTACTCAAATCCTCTCACTATGAAGGCCAACATGCCACCTGCATGCCAACTTTCAATGACTGATGTACCATTACACCCAGGTCTCGTTGCACTTCCCCTTTTCCTAATCTGCCGCCATTCAGATAATCTGCCTTTGTGTTTTTGCCCCCAAAGTGGATAACCTCACATTTATCCACATTATACTGCATCTGCCATATATTTGCCCACTCACCTAACCTGTCCAAGTCACCCTGCAGCCTCTTAGCGTCCCCCTCACAGCTCACACCGCCACCCAGCTTAGTGTCATCTGCAAACTTGGAGAGATTACATTCAATTCCTTCGTCTAAATCATTGGATCTTGACAGAAGTTAGAACAAAGTTAATCTGGAAGGGTGTAAATGGCGGAATTATGACCAGCTGCCATTAGAGACAAAGAGAAAAAAAAGAAGAAAAACATAAGATCGGGAGGGAGCCAAAGATGGCCAGAGGTTCTGGTCTGAAATTGTTGAACTCGATGTTGAGTCCAGAGGCTGTAAAGTGCCTAAACGAAAGATGAGGTGCTGTTCCTCGAGCTTACGTTGAGCTTCGTTGGAACAGTGTAGGAGACCGAGGTCAGAGAGGTCAGAGTGCGAGTGGAGTGGGGAATTAAAGGGACAGGCGACCGGAAGCTCGGGGTCACACTTACGGACTGAACGGAGGTGCTCCGCAAAGCGGTCACGCAATCTGCGTTTAGTCTCCCCAATGTAGAGGAGACCACATCGTGAGCAGCAAATACAGTATACTACATTGAAAGAAATACAAGTAAATCGCTGGGTCACCTGGAAGGAGTATTTGGGGCCCTGGATAGCGGGAAGGAAGGAGGTAAAAGGGCAGGTGTTGTATCTCCTGCGTTTGCACGGGAAGGTGCCGTGGGAAGGGGAGGGGGTGCTGGGGGTGACTGCGGAATGGACCAGGGTGCCTGGGTGGGAGCGGTCCCTTTGGAATGCTGAGAGGGGAGGGGAGGGGAATATGTGATTGGTGATGGGATCACGCTGGAGGTGGTGGAAATGGCAGAGGATGATCCATTGAACGTGGAGGCTGGTGGGGTGAAAGGTGAGGACAAGGGCAACCCTGTCGTGGTTCTGGGAGGGAGGGGAAGGAGTGAGAGTAGAGGTGCAGGAAATAGAACGGACACAGTCGAGAGCCATGTTAACCACGACAGAGGAAATCCTCGGTTGAGGAAAAAGGAAGACACGTCAGAGGACTAGTGTGAAAGGTAGCGTCGTCAGAGCAGATCCGATGGAGACAAAGAAAATGGGAGAATGGAATGGAGACCTTACAAGATGTGGGGTCGGAGGAAGTGTGGTCCAAGTAGCTGTGGGAGTCAATGAGCTTATAGTGGATACTGGTCGATAGCCTATCCCCAGAGATGGAGACGGAGAAGTCGAGGAAGGGAAGGGAAGAGTCGGAGATGGACCGTGTGAAGGTGAGGGAAGGGTGGACATTGAAAGCAAAGTGAATGAAATTTTCTAGTTGAGGTCGAGAGCAGGAAACGGCACCGATACAGTCATCAATGTATTGGAAAAAGAGATGAGGGAGGGGACTCGAGTAGGACTGGAACAAAGAATGTTCCACATATCCCATGAAAAGGCGGGCATAGCTAGAACCCATGCAGGTTCCCATAGCAACACCTTTAATTTGGAGGAAGTGAGTGGAGTTAAAGGAGAAGCTGTTCAATGTGAGAACAAGTTCAGCCAGGCGGAGGAGGGTGTGGTGGATGGGCCTCTGCTCGAGGAAGAAGCGGAGCGCCCTCAGGCCATCCTGGTGGGAGATGGAAGTGTAGAGGGCTTGGACGTCCATGGTGAAAAGGAGAACCGTTGGGGCCAGGAAACTGGAAACTGTTAAAGTGATGGAGGGTATCGGAGGAGTGGCGGATGTAGGTGGGAAGAGATTGGACAAGGAGAGAAAAAGTAGAGTCGATATAGAAAGAAATAAGTTCTGTGGGCAAGAACAGGCTGAAACGATGGGTCTACTGGGGCAGTCCTGTTTGTGGATCTTGGGAAGGAGGTAGAAGTGCTGTGCGGGGTTGGGGAACTATGAGGCTGGTCGCTGTGGAGGGAAGATCTCCAGAGGAGATGAGGTCAGTGAGAGTCTCGGAAACGATGGCTTGATGTTCAGTAGTGGGGTCATGGTCCAGGGGGGAGGTAGGAGGAAGTGTCAGAGAGTTGGCGATCGGCCTCTGCAAGGTAGAGATCGGTTCGCCAAACAACAACAGCGCCACCCTTGTCAGCAGGTTTGATGACAAGGTTGGGGTTGGATCTGAGTGAGCGGAGTTCTACAAGTTCAGAGGGAGGTACCGCCCTAAGTGGAGGAAGAGCATCTGGGAGGGCGCTGAGCACCTCGAGTCTCATCGCCGAGAGCATGCAGAAAACAAGCGCAGGCAGCGGAAGGAGCGTGTGGCAAACCAGTCCCACCCTCCCCTTCCCTCAACCACTGTCTGTCCCACCTGTGACAGGGACTGTGGCTCTCGTATTGGACTGTTCAGTCACCTGAGAACTCACTTTTAGAGTGGAAGCAAGTCTTCCTCAATTTTGAGGGACTGCCTATGATGAAGAATAGGGAGGTGTGTAGGGTGGGAGGGGGTTACAGAGATAGGGAGGGGTGTAGGGTGGGAGGGGTTACAGAGATAGGGAGGGGTGTAGGGGGGAGGGGGTTACAGGGATAGGGAAGGGTGTAGGATGGGAGGGGGTTACCGAGATAGGGAGGGGTGTAGGGTGGGAGGAGGTTACAGAGATAGGGAGGGGTGTAGGGTGGGAGGGGTTACAGAGATAGGGAGGGGTGTAGGGGGGAGGGGGTTACAGGGATAGGGAAGGGTGTAGGATGGGAGGGGGTTACCGAGATAGGGAGGGGTGTAGGGTGGGAGGAGGTTACAGAGATAGGGAGGGGTGTAGGGTGGGAGGGGTTACAGAGATAGGGAGGGGTGTAGGGGGGAGGGGGTTACAGGGATAGGGAGGGGTGTAGGATGGGAGGGGGTTACCGAGATAGGGAGGGGTGTAGGGTGGGAGGAGGTTACAGAGATAGGGAGGGGTGTAGGGTGGGAGGGGGTTACAGGGATAGGGAGGGGTGTAGGGTGTGAGGGGTTACAGAGATAGGGCGGGTGTAGGGTGGGAGGGGTTACAGGGATAGGGAGGGGTGAAGTTATGGAGGGGTTTTGAAAACAAGAAGTATTTTAAAATTGAGTCTTTGCCAGACCAGGAGCCAATGTAGGTCAGCGAGCACAGCAGGTGATGGGTGAGCGGGACTCGGTGCGAGTTAGGACACGGGGCAGTGAGCACAGGGGGTGATGGGTGAGCGGGAGTGGGTGTGAGTTAGGACACGGGGCAGTGAGCACAGGGGGTGATGGGTGAGCGGGACTGGGTGTGTGTTAGGACACGGGGCAGTGAGCACAGGGGGTGATGGGTGAGCGGGACTCGGTGCGAGTTAGGACATGGGGCAGCTGAGTTTTGGATCATCTCTAGTTTATGGAGGGTAGAATGTGAGAGGCCGGCCAGGGGAGCGTTGGAATAGTCAAGTCTGGAGGCATGGACGAGGGTTTCAGCAGCAGATGAGCTGAGGCAGGGGTGGAGACGGGCGATGTTATGGAGGTGCAAGTGATGGAGCGGATATGGGGTCGGAAGCTCATCTCAGGGTCAAATACAACACCGAGGTTGCGAACAGTCTGGTTCAGCCTCAGACGGTGGCTAGCGAGAGGGATGGAGTCAGTGGCGAGGGAACGGAGTTTGTGGCGGGGTCTGAAGACAATGGCTTCGGCCGATAACCTGAAACAGTCTCACTGACGAATAGGAACATAGGAACAGGAGGAGGCCATTCAGCCCCTCGAGCCTGTTACGCCATTCACTGAGATCATGGGCTGATCTGCGACCTAACTCCATCTACCCGCCTTTGGCCCACATCCCGTAATACTTTTGGTGGGTGTAAAAGATCCCAGGGCACTATTTCGAAGAAGAGCAGGGGAGTTATCCCCAGTGTCCTGGGGCCAATATTTATCCCTCAATCAACACAACAAAAACAGATTATCTGGCCATTAACACATTGCTATTTGTGGGAGCTTGCTGTGCGCAAATTGGCTGCCGCGTTTCTGACTTTACAACAGTGACTACACTCCAAAAAGTACTTCATTGGCTGTAAAGCATTTTGAGACATCTGGTGGTCGTGAAAGGCGATATATAAATGTAACTCTTTACCGCAGATGTGGAAACATCTCCCTATGTCTAACCCCTCAAACCCCTTTCATAATCTTATAGACCGCTATCCAGTCACTCCTCGGCCTTCGATTCTCTCTGGCAAAGAGCCCCCAGCCTGTTCCATCCTGTGGTTCCCGATAAGCCAGTAGTGTGGTGTGCCACTTGCTATCATCATCATAGACAGTCCCTCGGAGTCGAGGAAGACTTGCTTCCACTCTAAAAGTGAGTTCTCAGGTGACTGAACAGCCCAGTACGAGAGCCACAGTCCCTGTCACAGGTGGGACAGACAGTGGTCGAGGGAAGGGGAGGGTGGGACTGGTTTGCCGCACGCTCCTTCCGCTGCCTGCACTTGGTTTCTGCATGCTCTCGGCGACGAGACTCGAGGTGCTCCCGGATGCACTTCCTCCACTTAGGGTGGTCTTTGGCCAGGGACTCCCAGGTGTCTGTGGGGATGTTGCACTTTATCAGGGAGGCTTTGAGCGTGTCCTTGTAACGTTTCCTCTGCCCAGCTGGGGCTCGCTTGCCGTGTAGGAGTTCCGAGTAGAGCTTTGGGAGTCTCGTGTCTGGCATGGCCCAACGGAGCTGGTCGAGTGTGGTCAGATATTCGATGCCGGGGATGTTGGCCTGATCGAGAACACTGACATTGGTGAGTCTGTCCTCCCAGGGGATTTGTAGGATCTTGCGGCGACATCGTTGGTGGTATTTCTCCAGCGACTTGAGGTGTAGAAACATAGACATAGAAACATAGAAAATAGGTGCAGGAGTTGGCCATTCAGCCCTTCTAGCCTGCACCGCCATTCAATGAGTTCATGGCTGAACATGCAACTTCAGTACCCCCTTCCTGCTTTCTCGCCATACCCCTTGATCCCCCGAGTAGTAAGGACTTCATCTAACTCCTTTTTGAATATATTTAGTGAATTGGCCTCAACAACTTTCTGTGATAGAGAATTCCACAGGTTCACCACTCTCTGGGTGAAGAAGTTTCTCCTCATCTTGGTCCTAAATGGCTTACCCCTTATCCTTAGATTGTGACCCCTGGTTCTGGACTTCCCCAACATTGGGAACATTCTTCCTGCATCTAACCTGTCTAAACCCGTCAGAATTTTAAACGTTTCTATGAGGTCCCCTCTCATTCTTCTGAACTCCAGTGAATACAAGCCCAGTTGATCCAGTCTTTCTTGATATGTCAGTCCCGCCATCCCGGGAATCATCTGGTGAACCTTCGCTGCACTCTCTCAATAGCAAGAATGTCCTTCCTCAGGTTAGGAGACCAAAACTGTACACAATACTCCAGGTGTGGCCTCACCAAGGCCCTGTACAACTGTAGCAACACCTCCCTGCCCCTGTACTCAAATCCCCTCGCTATGAAGGCCAACATGCCATTTGCTTTCTTAACCGCCTGCTGTACCTGCATGCCAACCTTCAATGACTGATGTACCATGACACCCAGGTCTCATTGCACCTCACCTTTTCCTAATCTGTCACCATTCAGATAATAGTCTGTCTCTCTGTTTTTACCACCAAAGTGGATAACCTCACATTTACCCACATTATACTTCATCTGCCACGCATTTGCCCACTCACCTAACCTATCCAAGTCACTCTGCAGCCTCATAGCATCCCCCTCCCAGCTCACACTGCCACCCAACTTAGTGTCATCCGCCAATTTGGAGATACTACATTTAATCCCCTCGTCTAAATCATTAATGTACAATGTAAACAGCTGGGGCCCCAGCACAGAACCTTGCGTTACCCCACTAGTCACTGCCTGCCATTCTGAAAAGTACCCATTTACTCCTACTCTTTGCTTCCTGTCTGACAACCAGTTCTCAATCCACGTCAGCACACTACCCCCAATCCCATGTGCTTTAACTTTGCACATTAATCTCTTGTGTGGGACCTTGTCGAAAGCCTTCTGAAAGTCCAAATATACCACATCAACTGGTTCTCCCTTGTCCACTCTACTGGAAACATCCTCAAAAAATTCCAGAAGATTTGTCAAGCATGATTTCCCTTTCACAAATCCATGCTGACTTGGACCTATCATGTCACCTCTTTCCAAATGCACTGTTATGACATCTTAATAATTGATTCCATCATTTTACCCACTACTGAGGTCAGACTGACCGGTCTATAATTCCCTGTTTTCTCTCTCCCTCCTTTTTTAAAAAGTGGGGTTACATTGGCTACCCTCCACTCGATAGGAACTGATCCAGAGTCAATGGAATGTTGGAAAATGACTGTCAATGCATCCGCTATTTCCAGGGCCACCTCCTTAAGTACTCTGGGATGCAGTCCATCAGGCCCTGGGGATTTATCGGCCTTCAATCCCATCAATTTCCCCAACACAATTTCCCGACTAATAAAGATTTCCCTCAGTTCCTCCTCCTTACTAGTGTCTACTGTATATGGTCCATGTCTCTGAGCCATACAGGAGGGCGGGTATTACTGTAGCTCTGTCGACCATGAGCTTGGTGGTAGATTTGAGGGCCTGGTCTTCAAACACTCTTTTCCTCAGGCGGCCGAGGGCTGTGCTGGCGCACTGGAGGCGGTGTTGAATCTCATTGTTGATGTCTGCTCTTGTTGATAAGAGGCTCCCGAGGTATGGGAAATGGTCCACCTTGTCCAGGGCCGGGCCGTGGATCTTGATGACTGGGGGGCAGTGCTGTGCGACGAGGACAGGCTGGTGGAGGACCTTTGTCTTACGGATGTTTAGTGTAAGACCCATGCCTTCATACGCCTCGGTAAGAATGTTGACGATGACTTGGGAGTTCAGCCTCTGAATGTGCGCAGATGCAAGCGTCGTCCGCCTACTGTAGTTTGTCAATAAGCCCCGATAAGGCAGTAGCGTGATGTGCCATTTGGTATAGGCATTACACGGGCTATGCAACTTTAGCCCCTCACCGCAGGGCTCTGCCAGTGTTGGGGGCACGCAGCCAGCCAGTGCAATGTAACTACAGCGTTGCAGAGGTCAAATTTAAAAACTTTACTGGGGGTGAATGGAACAAACCCCTTAGATCTGATTTAAGTCTGACTTCTACACTGAAACAGACGCTGTAAAATGCCCTGATGGTGCATTGGAAAATGTGCTTGGTCGTTGACCCCGGTCCAGACGTGGATTGGGTCTGTAATGGATCTGTTGGTAAGGATCACGGCCTGCATGTCGTCATGGAGCAGGCAGAGGATGGTGACGGACTTTTGGGAGCATCCGAAACAGAGGACACTCCATAGACCCTCGCAGTCGACAGTGTCAAAGGTCGAAGAAGGCCATGTATAATTCCCGCCCACCTGTATGGCTCAGAGACATGGACCATGTACAGTAGACACCTCAAGTCGCTGGAGAAATACCACCAACGCTGTCTCCGCAAGATCCTGCAAATCCCCTGGGAGGACAGATGCACCAACGTTAGCGTCCTCGACCAGGCCAACATTCCCAGCATCGAAGCACTGACCACACTCGACCAGCTCCGCTGGGCAGGGCCACATTGTCCACACGCCAGACACAAGACTCCCAAAGCAAGCGGTCTACTCGGAACTCGTCCACGGCAAGTGAGCCAAAGGTGGGAAGAGGAAATGTTACAAGGACACCCTCAAAGCCTCCCTGATAAAGTGCAACATCCCCACCGACACCTGGGAGTCCCTGGCCAAAGACCAGTCCGCCCTAAGTGGAGGAAGTGCATCCGGGAGGACGCTGAGCACCTCGAGTCTCATCGCCGAGAGCATGCACAGGTAGCGGAAGGAGCGTGCGGCAAACCAGTCCCACTCTCCCCTTACCTCAACGACTATCTGTCCCACCTGTGACAGGGACTGAGGCTCCCATATTGGACTGTTCAGCCACCAAAGAACTCATTTTGCGAGTGGAAGCAAGTCTTCCTCGATTCCAAGGAAAGTGATGTTGATGGACACTCTGAAATTGGAAAATGTGCTTGCTCGTTGCAAAGAAATGACTTGAGGGGAAGTGATGGCCCGGGTGGCGAGCTTCTGTGGCTGAGATGTGGCTGGCACACAACGGGTTAATGTCCCACAACACGCGGCGCCCCTCAGCACCAGCTCCGACAGCGGCAGTGTGCGGCGCTGCAGTGGAGCGGAGGCGTCCCTCTGCGCTTGTCCGTGGAGGGGCGCAATATTCCGCGTTCCGCAAAACCCTGCAAGCCGCAAAACCCTGCATTCTCCGCAAAACCCTGCAATCTCCGCAAATCCTGCAACCTGCAAAACCCTGCATTCTCCGCAAATCCTGCAACCTGCAAAACCCTGCATTCTCCGCAAATCCTGCATTCTCCGCAAATCCTGCAACCTGCAAACCCTGCAACCCCTGCAACCCGCAAACCCTGCAATCTCCGCAAATCCTGCAACCTGCAAACCCTGCAATCTCCGTAAATCCTGCAACCTGCAAAACCCTGCATTCTCCGCAAATCCTGCAACCTGCAAACCCTGCAACCCGCAAACCCTGCAACCTGCAAACCCTGCATTCTCCGCAAATCCTGCAACCTGCAAACCCTGCAATCTCCGCAAATCCTGCAACCCGCAAAACCCTGCAATCTCCGTAAATCCTGCAACCTGCAAAACCCTGCATTCTCCGCAAATCCTGCAACCCGCAAAACCCTGCATTCTCCGCAAATCCTGCATTCTCCGCAAATCCTGCAACCCGCAAACCCTGCATTCTCCGCAAATCCTGCAAACTGCAAAACCCTGCATTCTCCGCAAATCCTGCAACCTGCAAAACCCTGCATTCTCCGCAAATCCTGCAACCCGCAAAACCCTGCAACCCGCAAAAGCTGCATTCTCCGCAAACCCCGCAACCCGCAAAAGCTGCATTCTCTGCAAACCCTGCAACCCGCAAACCCTGCAACCCGCAAAGGCTGCATTCTCTGCAAACCCTGCAACTCGCAAACCCTGCAACCCGCAAAAGCTGCATTTTCCGCAAACGCTGCATTCTCTGCAAACCCTGCAACCCGCAAACCCTGCAACCCACAAAAGCTGCATTTTCCGCAAACCCTGCAACCTGCAAACCCTGCAACCCGCAAAAGCTGCATTCTCTGCAACCCGCAAACCCTGCAACACCCTGCATTCTCCGCAAATCCTGCAACCCGCAAAACCCTGCATTCCCCGCAAAACCCTGCATTCTCCGCAAATCCTGCAACCCGCAAAACCCTGCATTCCCCGCAACACCCTGCATTCTCCGCAAATCCTGCAACCCGCAAAACCCTGCATTCCCCGCAACACCCTGCATTCTCCGCAAATCCTGCAACCCGCAAAACCCTGCATTCTCCGCAAATCCTGCAACCCGCAAAACCCTGCATTCTCCGCAAATCCTGCAACCTGCAAACCCTGCAACCCGCAAAACCCTGCATTCTCCGCAAACCCTGCAACCCGCAAAACCCATGCATTCTCCGCAAACCCTGCAACCCGCAAAACCCATGTATTCTCCGCAAAAAGCTGTATTCAGCAAACACTTCAATTCCGCATATCCTGCATTCTCCGCAGCCCCTGCACTCTCCACAAAACCTGCAATCCGCAAACCCTTCATTTCCGCAAAGCGCAAGAGTCGGGAGGAGCGGGGGAGGTTGCAAACTGTCGCGGATCCGGATCCGGAGGCGGAAGCAAAGCGAGCGATACACAACATACGGCACCGGGAGTGCCAGGCTGGAGATGGCAGAGAACGGCAGCGCTGGGGCCAGAGGAGAGACACAGAGCGCTGGGGCCAGAGAGGATGTGAGCCTTGCTGCAGTGCAGGAGTCCCAGCAACGTGCAGCTGTGAAAAGGAAGATCTCACTGTCTGGGTAAGAAGGACTGTGTTAAAATTGAGAGGCAGTGGGTGGGTGCAAACACAGCCTGTTACAGGAGGGGGGGAGGGTCTCATTCTCTCTGAAGATGCACTGTAAGGTAACTTGTGTCCTCCTAAAATGAAGCCAGGCATGGGGTTCTGGGATTAGTTTTTTTTCCAGATGTTGAGAATTCAACCAAACGTGTAACAATTTGGATCAAGTGTCAGCTTGGCTGGGTGGGAGCACAGTCCTGGCTTTCCCAATCCCTCCATGGCCTTGCCACCCCCCTCTCCCTATCTCTATAACCTCCAGCCCGACCACCCTCCGAGATCTCTGCGCCCCTCCAATTCTGGTCTCTTGTTCATCTCAGTCTTAAATGGCCGACCCCTTATCCTGAGACTGTGACCCCCTGGTTCTAGACTCTCCAGCCCGGGGGAAACAGCCTCCCTGCATCTACCCTGTCAAGCCCTCTCAGAACTGGAAACATAGAAAATAGGTGCAGGAGCAGGCCATTCAACCCTTCGAGCCTGCACCACCATTCAATAAGATCATGGCTTATCATTCACCGCAGTACCCCTTTCCTGCTTTCTCTCCATACCCCTTGATCCCTTTAGCCGTAAAGGTCATAAGAACATAAGAATTAGGAACAGGAGTAGGCCATCTAGCCCCTCGAGCCTGCTCCGCCATTCAATAAGATCATGGCTGATCTGGCCGTGGACTCAGCTCCACTTACCCGCCCGCTCCCCGTAACCCTTAATTCCCTTATTGGTTAAAAATCTATCTATCTGTGACTTGAATACATTCAATGAGCCAGCCTCAACTGCTTCCTTGGGCAGAGAATTCCACAGATTCACAACCCTCTGGGAGAAGAAATTCCTTCTCAACTCGGTTTTAAATTGGCTCCCCCGTATTTTGAGGCTGTGCCCCCTAGTTCTAGTCTCCCCCACCAGTGGAAACAACCTCTCTGCCTCTATCTTGTCTATCCCTTTCATGATTTTAAATGTTTCTATAAGATCACCCCTCATCCTTCTGAACTCCAACGAGTAAAGACCCAGTCTACTCAATCTATCATCATAAGGTAACCCCTTCATCTCCGGAATCGGCCTAGTGAATCGTCTCTGTACCCCCTCCAAAGCTAGCATATCCTTCCTTAAGTAATGTGACTAAAACTGCACGCAGTACTCCAGGTGCGGCCTTACCAATACCCTATACAGTTGCAGCAGGACCTCCCTGCTTATCTAACTGGCATCTAACTGGCATCAACAACTCTCTGTGGTAGAGAATTCCACAGGTTCACAATTCTGAGTTAAGAAGTTTCTCCTCATCTCGGTCCTAAATGGCTTACCCCTTATTCTTAGACTGTGTCCCCTGGTTCTGGACTTCACCAACATCGGGAACATTCTTCCTGTATCTAACCTGTCCAATCCCGTCACAATTTTATATGTTTCTATGAGATCCCCTCTCATTCTTCTAAACTCTAGAGAATATAAGCCGAGTTGATCCTGTCTCTCCTCATATGTCAGTCCTGCCATCCCAGGAATCAGTCTGGTGAACCTTCACTGCACTCCCCCAATAGCAAGAATGTCCTTCCTCAGATTAGGAGACCAAAACTGAACACAATATTCCAGGTGAAGCCTCACCAAGGCCCTGTACAACTGCAGTAAGACCTCCCTGCTCCTATACTCAAATCCCCTAGCTATGAAGGCCAACATGCCATTTGCCTTCTTCACCGCTTGCTGTATCTGCATGCCAACTTTCAAGGACTGATGTACCATGACACCCAGGTCTCGTTGCACCTCCCCTTTTCCTCATCTGCCGCCATTCAGATAATATTCTGCCTTCATGTTTTTGCCACCAGAGTGGATAACCTCACAAATATCCACATTATACTGCGTCTGCCATGCATTTGCCCACTCGCCTAACCTGTCCAAGTCACCCTGCAGCCTCTTAGCGTCCTCCTCACAGCTCACAACGCCACCCAGTTTAGTGTCATCTGCAAACTTGGAGATATTACATTCAATTCCTTCATCTAAATCGTTAATGTATATTGTAAAGAGCTGGGGTCCCAGCACTGAGCCCTGCGGCACTCCACTAGTCACTGCCTGCCATTCTGAGAAGGACCCGTTTATCCCGACTCTCTGCTTCCTGTCTGCCAACAAGTTCTCTATCCACGTCAATACATTACCCCCAATACCATGTGCTTTAATTTTGCATGTCAATCTCTTGTGTGGGACCTTGTCAAAAGCCTTTTGGAAGTCCAAATACACCACATCCACTGGTTCGCCCTTGTCCACTCTACTAGTTACATCCTCAAAAAATTCCAGAAGAGTTGTCAAGCATGATTTCCCTTTCATAAATCCATGCTGACTTGGTCCAATCCTGTCACTGCTTTCCAAATGTGCTGCTATTTCATCCTTAATAATTGATTCCAACATTTTCCCCACTACTGATGTCAGGCTAACCGGTCTATAATTACCCATTTTCTCTCTCCCTCCTTTTTAAAAAAAAGTGGTGTTAAATTAGCTACCCTCCAGTCCATAGGAACTGATCCAGAGTCTATACACTGTTGGAAAATGATCACCAATGCATCCACTATTTCTAGGGCCACTTCCTTAAGTACTCTGGGATGCATACCATCAGGCCCCGGGGATTTATTGGCCTTCAATCCCATCAATTTCCCGAACACAATTTCCTGACTAATAAGGATTTCCTTCAGTTCCTCCTTCTCTAGTATTTCTGGAAGGTTATTTGTGTCTTCCTTCGTGAACCAAAGTATTTGTTCAATTGGTCTGCCATTTCTTTGTTCCCCATTATAAATTCACCTGAATCTGACTGCAAGGGACCTACGTTTGTCTTCACTAATCTTTTTCTCTTCACATATCTATCGAAGCTTTTGCAGTCAGTTTTTATGTTCCCAGCAAGCATCCTCTCATACTCTATTTTCCCCCTCCTAATTAAACCCTTTGTCCTCCTCTGCTGAATTCTAAATTTCTCCCAGTCCTCAGGTTTGCTGCTTTTTCTGGCCAATTTATATGCCTCTCCCTTGGATTTAACACTCCTTAATTTCCCTTGTTAGCCACGGTTGAGCCACCTTCCCCGTTTTATTTTTACTCCAGACAGGGATGTATAATTGTTGAAGTTCATCAATGTGATCTTTAAATATTTGCCATTGCCTATCCACCGTCAACCCTTTAAGTATCATTCGTCAGTCTATCCTAGCCAATTCACATCTCATACCACCGAAGTTACCTTTCCTTAAGGTCAGGACCCTAGTCTCTGAATTAACTGTGTCACTCTCCATCTTAATAAAGAATTCTACCATATTATGGTCACTCTTCCCCAAGGGTCCTCGCACAACAAGATTGCTAATTAGTCCTTTCTCATTACACATCACCTAGTCTAGGATGGCCAGCCCTCTAGTTGGTTCCTCGACATATTGGTCGAGAAAACCATCCCTAATACACTCCAGGAAATCCTCCTCCACCATATTGCTACCAGTTTGGTTAGCCCAATCTATGTTTAGATTAAAGTCGCCCATGATAACTGTTGTACCTTTATTGCACGCATCCCTAATTTCTTGTTTGATGCTGTCCCCAACCTCACTACTACTGTTTGGTGGTCTGTACACAACTCCCACTAGCGTTTTCTGCCCCTTGGTATTCCGTAGCTCCACCCATACCGATTCCACATCATCCAGGCTAATGTCCTTCCTTACTATTGCATTAATTTCCTCTTAAACCAGCAACGCTACCCCACCTCCTTTTCCTTTCTGTCTATCCTTCCTAAATGTTGAATACCGCTGAATGTTGAGTTCCCAGCCTTGTTCACCCTGGAGTCATTTCAATCAGATCACCTCTCATTCTTCTAAACGCCAGAGAATATAGGCCCATTTTACTGAAACCCCCCCATCCCAGGTATCAGTCTGGTGAACCTTTGTTGCAACCCCTCTTCGGCAAGTATATCCTTGCTTAGGTAAGGAGAACAAAACTGTACACAATACTCCAGACTTCCTCGCTCTTAAATCCCAACCTCCTTCCAATAAAGTTTAATATACCATGTACTTTTTAAGTCCCATCAGTTATGAAGATCTTTAATTGTTCCTTGCTATTCACGGTTGGAAGTGACTCTGGCTATGTGCAACTGTGCTGAAATAAGCTTTTTACATGAGAACATAAGAACATAAGAATTAGGAACAGGAGTAGGCCATCTAGCTCCTCGAGCCTGCTCCGCCATTCAACAAGATCATGGCTGATCTGGCCGTGGACTCAGCTCCACTTACCCGCCCGCTCCCTGTAACCCTTAATTCCCTTATTGGTTAAAAATCTATCTATCTGTGACTTGAATACATTCAATGAGCCAGCCTCAACTGCTTCCTTGGGCAGAGAATTCCACAGATTCACAACCCTCTGGGAGAAGAAATTCCTTCTCAACTCGGTTTTAAATTGGCTCCCCCGTATTTTGAGGCTGTGCCCCTTAGTTCTAGTCTCCCCGACCAGTGGAAACAACCTCTCTGCCTCTATCTTGTCTATCCCTTTCATTATTTTAAATGTTTCTATAAGATCACCCCTCATCCTTCTGAACAACGAGTAAAGACCCAGTCTACTCAATCTATCATCATAAGGTAACCCTTTAATCTCCGGAATCAGCCTAGTGAATCGTCTCCGTACCCCCTCCAAAGCTAGTATATCCTTCCTTAAGTAAGGTGACCAAAACTGCACGCAGTACTTCAGGTGCGGCCTTACCAATACCCTGTACAGTTGCAGCAGGACCTCCCTGCTTTTGTACTCCATCCCTCTCGCAATGAAGGCCAACATTCCATTCACCTTTGGGATTACTGGCCCAGTAACATAACCACTGTGCTACCTTTCCCGGGGAAAGTATACGGGACCGGTAGCTTGGTGGTTATGTTACAGTAATGTAACATCCCAAGACACTTCACAGGAGCGATTATCAAACAACAAGTGTCACCGAGCCACCTGAGATATTCGAGCAGGTGACCAAAAGCTCGGTCAAAGTGGGAGGTTTTAAAGAGCGGCTTAAAGGAGGAGAGAGAGGGGCGGAGAGGTTAAGGGAGAGAGTTCCAGAGCTTTGGGGCCCAGGCAGCTGCAGGCACGGCCACCTGTGTTGGGTACAGATGGGAGGGGCCATCGACCGCTGGGGGGAAGCGGCTGGTCGGGTACCCCCAGAGTCCAGTCTACCCCTGGATGCGGGACGGTGTGCGCTGTGGGCTAAATGGCAGCAAACCCGAGAGTGGTCACCACTTCCTGCGGTGCGGGGGCTTTGAGGTTTTTGCAGGGATGTGCTGAGCTGGGTTTAAAGCTGTTGCTTTCTCCCTTTGCTGCCGTCACAGGTGTGAAACATGCGTCGCTACAGAAGCCAAGTACAGATGTCCACGCTGCATGGCCTACTCTTGCAGGTACGACACAACCGTTCACAGTCAGCAAGTGATCAGGAAATCATTGGCCTTTATTGCAAAGGGGATGGAGTATAAAAGCAGGGAAGTCTTGCTACAGTTAACGGGCTCAAGGGGCTGAATGGCCGACTGCTGTTCCTGCTGCTGAAGAAGAACATAAGAAATAGGAGCAGGAGTAGGGTATTGGTGAGGCCACACCTGGAGTACTGCGTGCAGTTTTGGTTTCCATATTTATGAAAGGATACACTTGCTTTGGAGGCAGTTCAGAGAAGGTTCACTCGGTTGATTCCGGGGATGAGGGGGTTGACTTATGAGGAAAGGTTGAGCAGGTTGGGCCTCTACTCATTGGAATTCAGAAGAATGAGAGGTGATCTTATCGAAACGTATAAGATTATGAGGGGGCTTGACAAGGTGGATGCAGAAAGGATGTTTCCACTGATGGGGGAGACTAGAACTAGAGGGCATGATCTTAGAATAAGGGGCCGCCCATTTAAAACTGAGACGAGGAGAAATTTCTTCTCTCAGAGGGTTGTAAATCTGTGGAATTCTCTGCCCCAGAGAGCTGTGGAGACTGGGACATTGAATATATTTAAAACACAGATGGACAGTTTCTTAACCGATAAGGGAATAAGGGGTTATGGGGAGCGGGCGGGGAAGTGGAGCTGAGTCTATGATCGGATCAGCCATGATTGTATTCAATGGCGGAGCAGGCTCGAGGGGCCATATGGCCTACTCCTGCTCCTATTTCTTATGTTCTTCTTCAGCAGCAGGAACAGCAGTCGGCCATTCAGCCCCTTGAGCCCGTTAAATAGAATTTCCTGCATGGCCCTGAAACAGCCCATTGGGCCCACCGCTCCGTGCCGGGGTTTATGCCCCACCGCTCCGTGCCGGGGTTTATACCCCACCGCTCCGTGCCGGGGTTTATGCCCCACCGCTCCGTGCCGGGGTTTATGTCCCACCGCTCCGTGCCGGGGTTTATGCCCCACCGCTCCGTGCCAGGGTTTAATGCCCCACCGCTCCGTGCCGGGGTTTATGTCCCACCGCTCCGTGCCGGGGTTTAATGCCCCACCGCTCCGTGCCGGGGTTTAATGCCCCACCGCTCCGTGCCGGGGTTTATGCCCCACCGCTCCGTGCCGGGGTTTATGCCCCACCGCTCCGTGCCGGGGTTTAATGCCCCACCGCTCCGTGCCGGGGTTTAATGCCCCACCGCTCCGTGCCGGGGTTTATGCCCCACCGCTCCGTGCCGGGGTTTATGCCCCACCGCATTAATGCCCCACCGCTCCGTGCCGGGGTTTAATGCCCCACCGCTCCGTGCCGGGGTTTATGCCCCACCGCTCCGTGCCGGGGTTTATGCTCCACACCAGCCCCCTCCCACCCCTCTCCATCTCACCCCATCCCCATATCCTTCTATTCCTTTCTCCCCCATGTGTTTATCCAGCTTCCCCTTAAATACATCGATACTATTCACCTCAACCCCTCCCTGTGGCAGCGAGTTCCACATTCAGTTTGGCAGTGACTGATCTACACTTCAACTCCTTCGATCCATATCCCTTGTCTGACAACAATATATCGATCTCGCCTTGAACATTTCAATTGATCACCTTTTGGCAGAGAGAGTTCCCGATTCCCACCGGCCTTAGTGTGAACAAGTTCTGCCTAAATGGCCTGGCTCTAGTTTGAAGATTGTACCCGTACTCTTGTTCTGGACTCTCTCACGAGAGTAGGTACATTCTCTCTATCAAATCCCTTTATCATTTTGACGGCCTGGATTAAACCCTCCCCCACGACTCGACCGTCTGTATCCGAGCGGACACAAGCCCAGTCTGTGCAGCCTGTCCTCACAATTTAACTCTTTTAGCCCCGGTATCGTTCCGGTATATCTGCGCTCACCCCCTCCGAGGCCGCTATATCCTCCCTGAGGGGCGGGGCCCAGAACTGGACGCAGTTACTGCACGTGGTGTCTGACCAGAGCGTTATACAAACTCTAACATCACTCGCAGCCCTTTGTATTACCACCCAGAGTTCCAGTTACGCTGCGCATCGGCCTGGGGGTCCCGCGGAGGTCTCTCGTCGGCTATTAATAGGGACAATCCGCGCGTGCGCAAAGATTTGAATGGGTCGCGGTGCCACTTAACGGGACCGTGCAGCCAGACAAAAATGAGGGGGACCATTGATTGCAACCTCCCCAAGATGCAGGCTGGCATTCCATTGCCCTCTTCGATTGCTTTCTGAACCTGTCCACTGGCAGTTAGTGATCTGGGTGCCTGCACACCCCACAGTTCCCAGTCTCTCGTCATTAAGACAATGTTCCCGCTGAGTCTTCCTTGGGTCTGCAGTGGTTCACCTCGCATGTCCCCACATCGAGCTCCATTTGCCACAGTGTTGCCCACTCGCGTAACCTGTCCGTGTCACAACACCATAAGAAATAGGAGCAGGAGTCGGCCATAAGGCCCCTCGAGCCTGCTCCGCCATTCATGGCTGATCCGATCATGGACTCAGCTCCACTTCCCTGCTCTCTCCCCATAACCCCTTATTCCCTTACCGCTCAAAAATCTCTCTCTCTCCGCCTTAAATATATTCAATGACCCAGCTTCCACAGCTCTCTGGGGCAGAGAATTCCATAAATTTACAACCCTCAGAGAAGAAATTCCTCCTCATCTCAATTTTAAATGGGTCGCCCCTTATTCTGAGACTATGTCCCCTAGTTTTAGTTTCCCCTATAAGTGGAAATATCCTCTCTGCATCCACCTTGTCGAGCCCCCTCATTATCTTATATGTGTCGATAAGATCACCTCTCATTCTTCTGAACTCCAATGTGTATAGGCCCAACCTACTCAACCTATCCTCATAAGTCAACCCCCCCATCTCCGGAATCAACCTAGTGAACCTTCTCTGAACTGCCTCCATTGCAAGTATATCTTTCCTTAAATATGGAAACCAAAACTGTATGCAGTACTCCAGGTGTGACCTCACCAATACCCTGTACAGTTGTAGCAGGACTTCTCTGCTTTTATACTCTATCCCCCTTGCAATAAAGGCCAACATTCCATTTGCCTTCCTGATCACTTGCTGTACCTGCATACTAACTTTTTGTGTTTCATGCACAAGGACCCCCAGGTCTCTCTGTACTGCAGCATTTTGCAATTTTTCTCCATTTAAATTATAATTTGCTTTTCTATTGTTTCTGCCAAAGTGGATAACCTCACATTTTCCCACATTATACTCCATCTGCCAAATTTTTACCCACTCACTTAGCCTGTCTATATCCCTTTGCAGATTATTTGTGTCGTCACAACTTGCTTTCCCATCCATCTTTGTACCATCAGCAAACTTGGCTACATTACACTCGGTCCCTTCATCAAAGTCATTGATATGGATTGTAAATAGTTGGGGTCCCAGCATCGATCCCTGCGGCACCCCACTGGTTACTGTTGGCCAACAGGAAACTGACCCATTTATCCCGACTCTCTGTTTTCTGTGAGTTAGCCAATCCTCTATCCATGCTAATATATTACCCCCAACCCCGTGAACTTTTATCTTGTGCAGTAACCTTTTATGTGGCACCTTATCGAATGCCTTCTGGAAATCCAAATACACCACATCCACTGGTTCCCCCTTATCCACCCTGCTCGTTACATCCTCAAAGAGCTCCAGCAAATTAGTCAAACGTGATTTCCCTTTCATAACATCATGCTGACTCTGCTTGATTGAATTATCCCTTTATTTATAACTCCTTACTCCCAATTGCACAACTTCACTCTGTCTGCGCACTGAACGCCGCCTCACCTGGTGGAACGCACGTCATCCACACACCACTAACGACTTTCTCTCTTCATTTGAAGTTTGCTGTGTGTGAAGAGGCACAAAGCTGAGAGTGGGTGCAACGGAGTCCGGGATAAAACCGCCTTTACGCCCATCAGTCACTTCGGCGAAATGCATCTCATTAGCGGTAAGCGTGTGTCGATCAGACATTTCAGTCGCATCTGTCAAAAGTTTTGGGATCCCTGCTCGACTCTGAAGCGATCTTGGTGATTTTAGATTACAGGTTTCTGGAGGACACTGGGAGGCTAGCCGATGCTGCAACTCGAGATCAAGTCGTTCACAGACCCACCTCCGCTAAGTCTGTAAGTTGTTCAACCGCTTTAACCGTGCCGAGTTTGTTATTCCAAAGCCAACCAAAGGAACAGCGAGTTTGAGTTTGTTCAGGGGATCCTAGTGCCCGAAAACGAGTTTAGAACAAACTTTTTCTTTATTAAGATAAACTTTTTTTAATGGGATTTTTTGTCTCTTTTTATGCTTTTCCCTTCTGAAAACTCCAAGGTGTAGACCTACTCCTGTTAGCGGAATGGGCTGCACCTTCAGTCCTGGGATGAGGGGGCTATCCTATGACGAGAGATTGAGTAGAATGGCCCATACTCTCTGGAATTTAGAAGGAGAGGTGATCTCATTGAAACAGACCAGATTCTGAGGGGGCTTGACAGGGTAGATGCAGGGAGGGTGTTTCCCCCCGGGCTGGGGAGTCTAGAACCAGGGGTCACAGTCTCAGGATAAGGGGTCGGCCATTTAGGGCTGAGATGAGGAGGAATTTCTTCACTCAGAGGGTGGTGAATCTTTGGAATTCTCTGCCCCAGAGGGCTGTGGAGGCTGGGTCTCTGAGTATATTCAAGGCAGACATTGCTAACTGTTTGGGCTCTTAAGGTGATCCAGGGATGTGGGGATCGGGTGGGAATTTTTTGGGGGGCCCAACTACACCAAAAAAAACTCACCCAACTTTCCCGGTTTGAATTGCTGATTGTGGTGCCACCGAGCCCGTCCTTTAACTTTGGGCGTGGAGCCCAAGATCCGCGTCAAACGGATCGGGTTGCCAGGGTAACCGGGGACACACTGTGGGCTGAGGCTGGAAAGTGAAACGTACAACACATTCTGGCCGCTCACAGCAACCTGCACACGCACCGTGCACACGTACCGTGCACACGCACCGTGCACACGCACCGTGCACACGCAGTAACTTACCTCCAATCAGTTATTGAAGTGTAATGACAAAAGTCTATCCCCACCTCCCCCCGGAGCAGGGTGAGCCTGCTAACACTGGGCGACAGGCCTACCCCCTCCCCCGCCCTCTCCCCCTCCTCCCTCCCTCGCCCTCCCCCCCCTCTCCCCTCCACCTCGCTCTCCCCTCCCCCTCGCTCTCCCCTCCCCCTCGCTCTCCCTCTCCTCTCCCCCGCCCTCTCCCCTCCACCGCCCTCTCCCCTCCCCCGCCCTCTCCCCTCCCCCGCCCTCTCCCCTCCCCCCGCCCTTCTCCCCTCCCCCCCGCTCTCCCTCACCCCTCCCCCGCCCTCTCCCCTCCCCCGCCCTCTCCGCTCCCCCGCCCTCTCCGCTCCCCCTCGCTCTCCCCTCCCCCGCCTCTCCCCTCTCCTCTCCCCTCCCTCTCGCTCTCCCTCTCCTCGCTCTCCCTCTCCCCTCCCCCTCGCTCTCCCTCTCCCTCCCCCTCGCTCTCCCTCTCCCCTCCCCCTCGCTCTCCCTCTCCCCTCCCCCTCGCTCTCCCTCTCCCTCGCCTCTCCTCCTCCCCTCCCCCTCGCTCTCCCCCTCTCCCCTCCCCCTCGCTCTCCC